>NC_132784.1:32832500-33095000 GCF_048418805.1 Vulpes vulpes | reverse complement strand
TCAAAGAAAGAAAGAAAGCATTGAGCAACAAAAGACATCTATCTATCTACCCATATCTATCTATGTGTCGCTTATATTTAATATTTATTTCAGTAATTATTTCATAGTTTTGCTACAATGGTATATTTTAATAGAAAATCATCTTTGCATATAAAAGATACTCTCAATTTCCTTTTGTTAACATACACTTCAGATTATCATAAGGTACTAAATATGTTTTATGAACTAATTACCTGAAGATGTGTCTACCATACATAATGTGGATAAAATGTATAACCTTTTGTTATTTGTTTATAAAATTTTGGTGGCCCTGAAATTCTTATTAATTATAAAACTGAATTTTTTTCTGATGATATGTTATATATTCTTTGATAGCGTTTATACACAGAAGCCTGGGACAAAGACAAGACCCAGGTCCACATCATGCCAGACACACCAGAAATTATGTTGGCAAGAATGAACAAAATCAACTACAGTGAGGTAGGAGCAGATGCTAATTCTATGAAGTTTGCATGCCATTTCTTATTTCAGCTAATCTGTCCAAGGTGATGTAAGACTACATAACAACTTCATAGAGAATCTTTTTTCTTGCTCCATGTGACTAGTAACTCGTGCATTTCTCAATCCTCATCCTAAACATCAAACTTTAATTCAAATTATCACTTATGAAGTGAAAGATATGTGAACTCTAATGATTTAAGTGGTAATCATAAGATGGATCAGACCTTTTTCTTTTAGCAATTTTTTAAGTTAGGAAATTAGCAATAGAATAATCTTCTATTCGTGTCTTCTCCTTATGCTGTATTGCTGTGCTAGATATATTTTCCATATGTGATTTTTTTCAAATTGTGGTTTAAAGTCATGATTTAAGATTTTTTAATGTAGAAAATTAAGTCAAGGACTAAAATTACAGTATTATCAGTAAGAAAAAGAGAGAGATAGAGAGGACCCCTCCAGGGTATGCATTAGCAAGCCCATTCCTTCTCACTTTCTGTGAGCATCAGGCTGTGTACCCCCATGTCAGAACCATGAATGGTTAGGTGGAAAGGTCAGCCTCTCTTCTAGTGCAAGCGTCCCCACCCAACAGGTTGTCATCCTACCTTTGTGTTCTCATTCACAAGGAGTTTAAATCAGCCCATTTCTGGAAAATTCCATGAGAAGATGCTTCTGATATAGAGTTCTCTCTGCAGACTTACATAGTCGTCTGAGGCAGTACAAAACCAGTCTCTGCCAATTTTGGAGATGAGGGTAGCTACTGTGGTGCCTCCCCTGCCTTCTTGTCCCAGCATCTCTTTCTGATCCAGACAATCCCCAGTTCCTGGCCATTCGTCACATGACCTCCCTGCTAGAATATGACCCTCCAAACCAAACAAGATCCTGCAAGTGTGAAATACAGTTGACATCTTTCCTCTTCTGGACATACGACCTCCCATTTCAGCACTCAGTGCCTCAGAGCACACGGGCAGCTCTGTCGCTGCTCGGAGACATGGAACTTAGGATCACTTCAAACCCTAAGACATTTTACATGGGCTTAAGCTAGGTTTCCTCTCTCCTGCGTTTATACATTTGGCAGCTTAAATTCAGTTTAAAATCCTGATGATGAAGAAAAAAAAAATTGTTTAAAATAAGCTCAGGGATCCCTGGGTGGCTCAGCGGTTGAGCGTCTGCCTTTGGCTCAGGGCATGATCCTGGGATCGGGTCCTGCATCAGGGCCTGCTTCTCCCTCTGCCTGTGTGTGTGTGTGTGTGTGTGTGTGTGTGTGTGTCTGTGTCTCTCATGAATAAAAAAATCTTTAAAAAATATATTAAAATCAGTTCAAAGAGTAACCTTTATCTCTACAATTTCTTCTTCCTAGATAGATTAAGCCTATTTAACTGTGTGGAGATTTTTGTGAACCTGATTTTTCTGTCAGCTGGTATATTAGTTATTTCTCCCAGCTTTGTGCTACCAGCAAAGAAAATATCGTTTCTTTGAAAGTATAAGTCAATAGCATATCACTCTTATATAACTAGAGAATTTAGCTAGATGAGCCACCATCTTAAGCTTGGTGAGTGCAAACTATAATTTTAGCACTCCTATAACTCTTAATTGTCCTTAGACACAAAAATCAAGTCCCACTTGCAAAGCTAAAAGGAGTGAATTTTTTAGCTAAACCTATAATATAGATCCTGTATATTTATAGGAAAGCATGGACTGTGTATGCAGGAATTTCAGGAGACAAAGAGCCTATCTGACCACTTAGCAGTTTTGGAATTCTGGACTCTATTTGCTGCAAAAGCTCAAATACTGTAATTGGTTCAAAGAGACCCAGGGATAATGCCCTGAACTGAGGTTCTAACCTGCCTGGTCTGCGTTCTCTCTCAGCTTAGTTCAGTGCTTTTGTATATTTTTTTTTTCTTCATTTGGGATAGGAAGGTAAAATGCAAGTTTGATTATGTCACTCTTCCTCAAAGATTTTTTTTTAATTTTTTTTTTTTTTTTTAATTTATGATAGTCACACAGAGAGAGAGAGAGAGAGAGGCAGAGACACAGGCGGAGGGAGAAGCAGGCTCCATGCACCGGGAGCCTGATGTGGGATTCGATCCCGGGTCTCCAGGATCGCGCCCTGGGCCAAAGGCAGGCGCCAAACTGCTGCGCCACCCAGGGATCCCTTCCTCAAAGATTATTATTGGTTTCCTATTTCCTGTGAAATTAAACAAAATTGTTCAGCAACAAGACGGTCCATCTCCAGATGCTTTTCAGTTCTTTCCTGCCACTTGTCCTTGGCACTACTCCCCTCTTCCTTTGACACACCTGCACCTTCACTCCCTTGTGGTTTGATTCATGCAACTCCCTCAGGCCTTGACTGCCATTGCAGTCTACTGAAACCATATTAATCACTCATGGTCCAGGGCAAAAATTAGTCCCTCTACACAAACTCTCCTGATTCTTAATTCATAATTACTGCTTCACGGAGATCTTGGTTAATAATATGATTAAACCACCTCTCGTGGTTTGACTTTTTGGTAGCTTAGTCTGTAGGTCACCAGTCTTTTTGTCAATTCCCGTAGGAACCTTGACAATGGAAGACGTCTCAAACTCATCTTTGATTTCCAAGTACCCAGCACAGTCACAGCACACAGTCAGTGCAGAATAAACGTGGATTGAATTAGCTTCCATGATCAACAGTTAATCAAGTCTTTCCCTCTTATCCACATTTTGCCACTGTAGACCCTTGTGTTTCAACTTCATATTTTAGTTCTCTTCAAAACTTATTCATAGTTATAACTAAAAATCTTGAAACAGTGGATAATACCTATGTTTATTTTTTTCTTTTTTCTTTTTTAGATTTTTATTTATTCATGAGAGAGACAGAGAGGTGCAGAGATATAGGCAGAGAAGCAGGCTTCATGCAGGGAGCCTGATGTGGGACTCGATCCTGGGACTCCAGGATCACACCCTGAACCAAAGGCAGATGCTCAACCGCTGAGCCATCCAGCTGTCCCAATACCTATGTTTAGTTAGTTCAACCTAATTGTTAAAAACAAAGCTGCAATGTTCTCTATATGCATCATTTTTAAGTCTTCAGCAAACAGTGCAAAGGCTTAGAACTCTGAGTGAGATTATTATAGGCACCCTACCTGTGTTGAACTTAATGAATTATCTTAGTCCCCTGTGGGTTTTTGGATATGAATGTCAACATCTATGTATATTTACATATTTTCTGCCCAAACTTAGAGTCTGTATAAACTCGCCAATGAAGAAGCAAAGAAGAGAGGCTATGACCTGCGAGTTGATGCCATCCCAATCGTGGCTGCCAAGGCTTCCAGGGACATCGCCAGTGATGTGAGTTCCGGTGTCACCCCAAATATATAATCAGGCTGATGTGACGTTTTCACTGAACTAAATCTTCAAAAAGAACTTTCCTCACCCTTTGGAAATATGTCCTAATGTATTTATGTGGGATTTTTCGAAAATCGAGAAAAATGTTTTTAGATGTTCATACAAGGGGTTTATAACCTTTAGGACACAGTATCTTCAATGAAAACTGACCCACCAAAAACAGAGATCCATTCACATGGAAATATTTAGAGCACATCTGTAGGGTTGGAGATAGAGTAATCATCAAAATGCTTCTAGAAAGTAGAATGTACAATATTCACAAAATTAATGACACTTGCTATTATAATTCATCTAAGATTATGAAAAAGAAGGCAGTGGATCAGTATCAGAGGAGGCTACTAGCCCAAGATTGTACCCTTAATAACAGCTCCTGGCTCTCTAGCACAGAAGATTCTTGAGGAACAGACAACTGCTCTAAAAATCAAGGGCCTAATATTTGGGAATATGGTAACACTGCCCGTTATAGTGTGTTAGTGACTCAGTTTATATATGTTGGACCTTCCCTACAAATGGCTTTATGTCAACAATTATACATAAGAATCATAACTAAAAAGTATTGGAAATTCTGTGCTAAGAGCTTGACATGTGTTATACTTCATAATTATCCTAGGATGTAAGTCTTTGTCATTATCCCTGTTTTATGGATAGCTTAAGCAACTTATCTAAAATCAAACTCTTTGCATCTGGTAGAATTGAAACTCCAGACAACCTCATTCCTTCCTACTGTACCATATTACCTCCCGATGACCCATCTGTACTTTTCATACTTATCTTTGAGACTAGAGGCACGTATTTTGAATAACTGGCTCAGATCCCAGGACAAGATCATTGGACATAGAATAGTAAAAACATTCTTGATTTATGCAGGTGTAGAACCCATGAGTTTTTTGGAGCATGCTCTACCCAATCGGACTGCTATGTCAGTTTTTTTTTAATAAATTAATTTTTTATTGGTGTTCAATTTCCCAACATACAGAATAACACCCAGTGCTCATCCCGTCAGGTGTCCCACTCAGTGCCCATCACCCACTCACCCCCACCCCCCCTCCTCCCCTCCCACCACCCCTAGTTCGTTTCCCAGAGTCAGGAGTCTTTATGTTCTGTCTCCCTTTCTGATATTTCCCACACATTTCTTCTCCCTTCCCTTATATTCCCTTTCACTATTATTTATATTCCCCAAATGAATGAGAACATACACTGTCCTCTTATGATTGACTCACTTCACTCAGCATAATACCCTCCAGTTCCATCCACGATGAAGCAAATGGTGGGTATTTGTCGTTTCTAATGGCTGAGGAATATTCCATTGTATACATAAACCACATCTTCTTTATCCATTCATCTTTCGATGGACACCGAGGCTCCTTCCACAGTTTGGCTATTGTGGACATTGCTGCTAGAAACATCGGGGTGCAGGTGTCCCAGCGTTTTATTGCATCTGAATCTTTGGGGTAAATCCCCAACAGTGCAATTGCTGGGTCATAGGGCAGGTCTATTTTTAACTCTTTGAAGAACCTCCACACAGTTTTCCAGAGTGGCTGCACCAGTTCACATTCCCACCAACAGTGTAAGAGGGTTCCCTTTTCTCCGCATCCTCTCCAACATTTGTGGTTTCCTGCCTTGTTAATTTTCCCCATTCTCACTGGTGTGAGGTGGGATCTCATTGTGGTTTTGATTTGTATTTCCCTGATGGCAAGTGATGCAGAGCATTTTCTCATGTGCATGTTGGCCATGTCTATGTCTTCCTCTGTGAGATTTCTGTTCATGTCTTTTGCCCATTTCATGATTGGATTGTTTGTTTCTTTGGTGTTGAGTCTAATAAGTTCTTTATAGATTTTGGAAACTAGCCCTTTATCTGATAGGTCATTTGCAAATATCTTCTTCCATCCTGTACGTTGTCTTTGAGTTTTGTTGACTGTATCCTTTGCTGTGCAAAAGCTTCTTATCTTGATGAAGTCCCAATAGTTCATTTTTGCTTTTGTTTCTTTTGCCTTCGTGGATGTATCTTGCAAGAAGTTACTGTGGCTGAGTTCAAAAAGGGTGTTGCCTGTGTTCTCCTCTAGGATTTTGATGGAATCTTGTCTCACATTTAGATCTTTCATCCATTTTGAGTTTATCTTTGTGTATGGTGAAAGAGAGTGGTCTAGTTTCATTCTTCTGCATGGGGAAGTCCAATTTTCCCAGCACCATTTATTGAAGAGACTGTCTTTCTTCCAGTGGATAGTCTTTCCTCCTTTATCGAATATTAGTTGACCATACATTTCAAGGGTCCATTTCTGGGTTCTCTATTCTGTTCCATTGATCTATGTGTCTGTTTTTGTGCCAGTACCACACTATCTTGATGACCACAGCTTTGTAGTCCAACCTGAAATCTGGCATTGTGATGCCTCCAGCTATGGTTTTCTTTTTTAAAATTCCCCTGGCTATTCGGGGTCTTTTCTGATTCCACACAAATCTTAAAATAATTTGTTCTAACTCTCTGAAGAAAGTCCATGGTAGTTTGATAGGGATTGCATTAAACGTGTAAATTGCCCTGGGTAACATTGACATTTTCACAATATTAATTCTGCCAATCCATGAGCATGGAATATTTTTCCATCTCTTTGTGTCTTCCTCAGTTTCTTTCAGAAGTGTTCTATAGTTTTTAGGGTATAGATCCTTTACCTCTTTGGTTAGGTTTATTCCTAGGTATCTTATGCTTTTGGGTGCAATTGTAAATGGGATTGACTCCTTAATTTCTCTTTCTTCAGTCTCATTGTTAGTGTATAGAAATGCCATTGATTTCTGGGCATTGACTTTGTATCCTGCCACGCTACCAAGTTGCTGTATGAGTTCTAGCAATCTTGGGGTGGAGTCTTTTGGGTTTTCTATGTAGAGTATCATGTCATCGGCGAAGAGGGAGAGTTTGACTTCTTCTTTGCCTATTGGAACGCCTTTAATGTCTTTTTGTTGTCTGATTGCTGAGGCTAGGACTTCCAATACTATGTTGAATAGCAGTGGTGAGAGTGGACATCCCTGTCTTGTTCCTGATCTTAGGGGAAAGGCTCCCAGTGCTTCCCCCATTGAGAATGATATTTGCTTTGGGCTTTTTATAGATGGCTTTTAAGATGTCGAGGAAAGTTCCCTCCATCCCTACACTCTGAAGAGTTTTGATCAGGAATGGATGCTGTATTTTGTCAAATGCTTTCTCTGCATCTAATGAGAGGATCATATGTTTCTTGGTTTTTCTCTTGCTGATATGATGAATCACATTGATTGTTTTACGAGTGTTGAACCAGGCTTGTGTCCCGTGTTCATGGTGAATAATTTTCTTAATGTGCTGTTGAATCCTATTGGCTAGTGTCTTGTTGAGAATTTTTGCATCCATGTTCATCAGGGATATTGGTCTGTAATTCTCCTTTTTGGTGGGGTCTTTGGTTTTGGAATTAAGGTGATGCTGGCCTCATAGAACAAATTTGGAAGTACCCCATCTCTTTCTATCTTTCCAAACAGCTTTAGTAGAATAGGTATGATTTCTCCTTTAAATGTTTGATAGAATTCCCCTGGGAAGCCATCTGGCCCTGGACTCTTGTGTCTTGGGAGGTTTTTGATGACTGCTTCAATTTCCTCCCTGGTTATTGGCCTGTTCAGGTTTTCTAGTTCTTCCTGTTCCAGTTTTGGTAGTTTGTGGCTTTCCAGGAATGTGTCCATGTCTTCTAGATTGCCTAATTTATTGGCGTAAACTGTTCATAATATATTTTTAAAATCGTTTGTATTTCCTTGGTGTTGGTAGTGATCTTTCCTTTCTCATTCATGATTTTATTAATTTGAGTCTCCTCTCTCTTCTTTTTAATAAGGTTGGCTAATGGTTTATGTATCTTATTAATTCTTTCAAAGAACCAACTCCTGGTTCTGTTGATCTGTTCCACAGTTCTTCTGGTCTCAATTTCATTGAGTTCTGCTCGAATTTTAATTAACTCTCTTCTTCTGCTGGGCGTAGGGTCCATCTGCTGTTTTTTCTCTAGCTCCTTTATGTGTAAGGTGAGCTTTTGTATTTGAGTTCTTTCCAGTTTTTGAATGGATGCTTGTATTGCGATGTATTTCCCCCTTAGGACTGCTTTTGCTGCATCCCAAAGATTTTGCACGGTTGTATCTTCCTTCTCATTAGTTTCCATGAATCTTTTTAATTCTTCCTTAATTTCCTGGTTGACCCTTTCATCTTTTAGCAGGATGGTCCTTAACCTCCACGTGTTTGAGGTCCTTCCAAACTTCTTGTTGTGATTTAGTTCTAATTTCAAGGCATTATGGTCTGAGAATATGCAGGGGACGATTCCAAACTTTTAGTATCGGTTCAGACCCGATTTGTGACCCAGTATGTGGTCTATTCTGGAGAGAGTTCCATGTGCACTTGAGAAGAATGTGTATTCAGTTGAGTTTGAATGTAAAGTTCTATAGCTATCTGTGAAATCCATCTGGTCCAGTGTATCATTTAAAGCTCTTGTTTCTTTGGAGATGTTGTGCTTAGAAGACCTATCGAGCGTAGAAAGAGCTAGATTGAAGTCACCAAGTATATAAGTGTATTATTATCTAAGTATTTCTTCACTTTGGTTATTAATTGGTTTAAATATTTGGCAGCTCCCACATTTGGGGCATATATATTGAGGATTGTTAAGTCCTCTTGTTGGATAGATCCTTTGAGTATGAGATAGTGTCCCTCTTCTTCTCTCACTACAGTCTTCGGGGTAAATTTTAGTTTATCTGATATAAGGATGGCTACCCCTGCTTTCTTTTGAGGACCATTTGAATGGTAAATGGTTCTCTAACCTTTTATTTTCAGGCTGTAGGCGTCCTTCTGTCTAAAATGAGTCTCTTTAGACAGCAAATACATGGGTCCTGCTTTTTTATCCAGTCTGAAACCCTGTGCCTTTTGATGGGGTCATTAAGCCTGTTCACGTTCAGAGTTACTATTGACAGATCTGAGTTTAGTGTCATCGTGATATCTATTCAGTCCTTGTTTTTGTGGATTGTCCACTGAACTTCTTAAAGGGGAATTTTAAGAGTCCCCCTTAAAATTTCTTGCAGAGCTGGTTTGGAGGTCACATATTCTTTCAGTTCCTGCCTGTCTTGGAAGCTCTTTATCTCTCCTTCCATTCTGAATGAGAGCCTTGCTGGATAAAGTATTCTTGGTTGCATGTTCTTCTCATTTAGGACCCTGAATATATCCTGACAGCCCTTTCTGGCCTGCCAGGTCTCTGTGGAGAGGTCTGCTGTTACCCTAATATTCCTCCCCATAAAACTCAGGGATTTCTTGTCTCTTGCTGCTTTAAGGATTTCTCTTTATCTTTGGTATTTGCAAGCTTCACTATGAAATGTCGAGGTGTTGAAGGGTTTTTATTGATTTTAGGGGGGGATCTCTCTATTTCCTGGATCTGAATGCCTGTTTCCCTTCCCAGATTAGGAAAGTTTTCAGCTAGGATTTGTTCAAATACATATTCTGGCCCTCTGGCCCTTTCGGCGCCCTCGGGAACCCCAATTAAACGTAGGTTTTTCTTCCTCAGGCTGTCGTTTATTTCCCTTAATCTGTCTTCATGGTCTTTTAATTGTCTGTCTCTTTTTTCCTCAGTTTCCCTCTTTGCCATCAACTTGTCTTCTATGTCACTCACTCGTTTTTCCACCTTGTTAACCCTTGTCGTTAGGACTTCTAGTTTGGATTACATCTCATTCGATTGATTTTTAATTTCTGCCTGATTGGATCTAAATTCTGCAGTCATGAAGTCTCTTGAGTCCTTTATGCTTTTTTCTAGAGCCACCAGTAGCTGTATAATAGTGCTTCTGAATTGGCTTTCTGACATTGAATTGTAATCCAGGTTTTGTAACTCTGTGGGAGAGAGGACTGTTTCTGATTCCTTCTTTTGAGGTGAGGTTTTCCTTCTAGTCATTTTGCTCAGTGCAGAGTGGCCAAAAACAGTTGTATTGGGAAAAGGCGAAAAAGAGAGAGAGAAAAGGAAGAAAAGAGAAAAAGAAAAAAGAAAAAAGGAAGAAAAAAAGGAAAAAAGAGAAGAAAAAGAAAGGTGAAAAAAAAGGGTGGGGGATGCAATCAGAAATCAAAAAGAAAAAAAAAATACCATGGGGGAGTATCTTCTGATTCTGTATACTTTAAATCCCTTGAATCCCCTGGAACTGGTCCCTCTAGCTGGTCTTCTGGGGGAGGGGCCTGTTGTGCTGATTTTTAGGTGTTAGCACGTGGGGGAGCTGCTCTGCCCCCTGCCTGGTGCAGGGCTCAGTGGGGGTTGTTTACTCCGTGAGGCTCCAGGAGGAACAACCCCAGTGGCTGTGGCAGCTCTGGAAACCTGGATTCAGCCCCGGCAGTAACTCTGGTCTCCGACTGCAGGGCCTGGAGGCTCTGGGGCGGGGCCGCTGATCTGCTCTGCTTGGGGCAGGAGCGTCCTTGCTGTCCTGGGCCCTCCCGGCCTCTGCCTGTCCCGGGGGAGGCCGGATCCTGGGCTGTGTCCCGGCGCCCTGTGCTCCGGGGCCTGCGCTGTTGGATCTGCGCTCCCGCCCCGCAGCCCCCACTGTGGAGCCGCCGCCCGAGCCCCCCGAGCTGCTCCGGGTCCCGCCGTGTGCGCTGCAGCCCTTAGGAAGCTCGGCACACTCTCCCCGGGGGCAGGTGTCTGTTAGTGTCCCAGGGAGCCCTAGGGCATCCCCGCCCTCCTGGGTCCTGCTCTAACTCCCTGTGAGCCCCTTTCCACCCGGGGAAGGTTGGTACAGCTCCTGCTCCTCGGGGATGGGGCTTTCCTGTCCTGGGGACACTCGCCCCAGCCTCAGCCCGGCTCCTCACGGGGCCCCTCCCCCTTGGAGGCCTTTTGTTTCTTTATTTCTTTTTCCTGGTCTTCCTACCTTGATAGAAGCACGAACTCATCTCACTGTAGCGTTTCAGCTGTTCTCTCTTTAAATCTCAGGCCAAATTCGTAGATTTTCAGGATGATTTGAAGGTTATCTAGGTAATTTGGTGGGACAGGTGATTTGGGGACCCTACTCCTCCACCATCTTGCCCCTCCTCGGTCCTATGTCAGTTTTAGTAGTAAAATAATACCAGTATTATGTTGGTATACTAATAGTATGCTATTAGTTCATGGTAGTATAATAACTAGTATACTAATACTAAACAAGATCCTTGACCCTAGAGTACTACATCCTTACAGGAATCATTCATTTTATGACTTATTAAACATACCGTGTCACCAAGTACATCTCTTTCCTGACCTACTTTTAGTACCTAAAATTCATTTTTCCAAATTCCTTTGTTCAAACGGCCTCTCCCTATTGTGGGCAACACCTTCCTCCAGAATTATTCCTGATCACTAGGCCAAAAGTGATTTGGAATATGAACTACAACTATACAGACTCCATCTATTTTCTTAGCTCTAGAAGCTTCGAGGGTAAAGGTCAAGATACTGCCTTGAGTTAGTGTTTATTAGCAAAAGTTAACTTACAACTTTGATGTAAGAAAGGTGATTTTGCACAGATTTTGACCTCCAAGGGCTTCTAATAAAAACCTGATTTGTGTGTTTTCATCTCAGTACAAATACAAAGATGGTTACCGAAAGCAGCTTGGCCACCACATTGGAGCCCGAAACATCGAGGATGACCCCAAGATGATGTGGTCCATGCATGTGGCCAAGATCCAGAGTGACAGGGAGTACAAGAAGGACTTCGAGAAGTGGAAGACCAAGTTCAGCAGCCCCGTGGACATGCTGGGGGTGGTCCTGGCCAAGAAGTGCCAGACCTTAGTCAGTGACATAGACTACAAGAACTACCTGCACCAATGGACGTGCCTGCCTGACCAGAACGATGTCATCCACGCTCGGCAGGCCTATGACCTCCAGAGCGATGTGAGTACAGCATCTATGAAAGAGCTGTGTTCATAAATTAAACTATATAAAAGTTATCCTTTATTTGCAACCCAACTGGCCCAATTAAGTTAGGATTTATTGATCAGTGAATGAGATTTCAATCAGAATATACTTTGATTGCTTTATCATGAATATGTTTAATAGGCTTGATAAGGAAGGGAAGTTTACAGACTGGATTTGGTCCTATAAAAACAAAACTGGACTTAAGCAATGTTCGAATTCAGAGTCCACCAGATGGAGACATTTTCTTTTATTCTTTTAGGGGGCTAGAAACCACACATTTTTATTTTTAAAAAATTACTCTGAAATTTGTTTTTAGCTTCTTTGCAAACCAAATGAGGTTATAATTAGCATTCTGATGCCTACTACAATGCTAATTGTTATTCTTATGAAATAAAACAAGTTGCTATGTTTAGGGTCAGTTCACTGGCCTCTTCTCTTAGCATGGCTCTCGGTTGAGGGGTCACATGGTAATGACAGACCCTAGGAGCTAGTGCACCTGCTTTTGATATCAAATATGGGTGTGAGAAGCACATTTCCTTTAGCAAATAGTTTATAAATATTTGAAGGGATTATTAAGCATTAGAGGATTTTAGAGAATAAAATAAGTCAATAATAATTATACATATAGCTGTATTGGAAACTGTACAGCCCACCTGTGGAAATGCCCACACTTATTCTGTAGTTTTTGACATACAGAACCCTGTTTTGCAATTGTGTCCAAAAAGAAAGGCTTTGCCTGCACATGAAAGAAAGCTAAAATGGCTAGTGTCGCCCATGGAGTGACAGCATTGACAGACTGCTTGCATCTGTTTGTTGAGTGCCTTTTCAAGATCTCTTCCCTAACATTGTGATATACAGTCTTAATGGTTATTTGAAAGTTAACAGTCCTTTGAAAGTTAAGAAGCACTCCAGAGGTATAAAAGGTTGTTGTTCTCATTCTTACTGTTGTTATTTAGGGGGCAAGTAGCAGTCAGCATAGGGCAATTCCAAAAGGCTTTTTGTCTAGACTGCAAAATAGCAGTTTCTATTTTCTACTTAATGGATGTTATGGGTAAAATCCCTCAAGTGAGCTGGGCAAAGGTCCGATTCCTTTGTTGTGAAGTAGTTATGAGTACTTAATAGGTTCACAAAAATCCATAGCAGAAAAATGATTTAAAATAAATCAATGTTATACCATATTTTGGCAAATCAAACTCCAATAAGAAAATAAAAACATAATAAAATAAATCACAAGAAGGACACCTGGGGTGCTCAGTTGTTGAGCATCTATCTTTGGCTCAGGTCATGATCCTGGGGTCCTTGAATTGAGTCCCACATCGGGCTCTCCACAGGGAGCCTGCTTCTCCCTCTGCCTGTGTTTCTGCCCCCCCCCTCTCTGTGTCTCTCATGAATAAATAAAATCTTTAAAAAAATAATTAAATCACAAGAGAAAGGTATGGAAAGACAATTCTGGAAAGCAGTCAATCTTCTTGTCTTGAGCACTTGGTGGGAAAAGAGCACTTGGGGCTTTGGACCAATGACATGGGTGTTTAATGCCCTGAGCCTTGGACAGTGTTAAGGCTATGAAAGGTCTGCCTCAGTGCTTCAGCAATTCTCATTATTATATCTCAACTTCTTTTTCTGTTTATTCTTAAAGAGCATTACAGATATTTTGAAAGAGAAGAAAAAAACAGAAGGCAATAAAACCCAACATAATACAACCCCTGAGAGAGCCCACTCCTGTTCATGTAATTTATCCACATACCTCATTTTTTTGTTTTTGTTTTTCCTTTGTGTAATATTAGTGACATTTCTATGAGTGTCCAATTCTTTAAAATATGGCTTTTAAAAGCTACAGAGGATTTCATTTGACTAGGCCTAACATTTACTTAACGCTAGCGTTCTGTTGGATGTATCTGTGGTTTCTCCCACTCTGGATTGGCATTGTTTCCCTGCACACATGGACATTATAAGAATATTCACTGAACTGACCAACTGAAGGTATCAGATTATTCCTCTCCTTACAATCAGAAACGTATGGTCATTTTTTTGTTATGGTTACGAGACATTTCTGGGTCATTTTTAAATATAGTTGCCCTATCAGTCTGCCTAACACAGATGAGCTGGTTTTCTATGAAAACAAACAAATGACCAGTATTGTGCATCCTTACTGATTGCATTGGCCCTGAATTTTGTGCCCTAAATCTTTTAGTCTTGCTAAAGAGTTTGACATTTTCCCTCTTGACAGAACATTTACAAATCAGATCTCCAGTGGCTGAGAGGCATTGGCTGGGTCCCCATTGAGTCTGTGGATATGGTCAAGTGCAAGAAAGCTGCAGAGATACTGAGTGACAACATCTACCGCCAGCCTCCAGACAAGCTGAAGTTTACCAGTGTGACGGATTCCCTGGAACAGGTGCTGGCCAAGAACAATGCCATCAACATGAACAAGGTGAGCCTCAGCTGCCTCAGGCTTTTCTAAGACGCCAAAAAGACTAGTGAAGTTAAAATTATCCATTGAAGTGTAGCGTCACATTTAGGTCCTGAATTCCATACTTGCAATCCTCTAAATTTCTATTATTTTCAGTTTTAACCTCAATAACTAGTATCAAGAGTCAAACCTCAAATTAAATACCTCATATCCAAGTTTGGCTTATTTTTCCTAATTGTATTAATAAGATTTATGCTTTATTGGACTTTTTGCAATTCCTATTTCAAATTTTTTTATTATTTAAATTTAATGTAATTAATATATACTCTATTATTAGTTTCATAGGTAGAATTTAGTGATTCCTCAGTTGCATCCAGTGCCCAGTGCTCATCACATCACATGTCTTCCTTAATGCCCATCACCCAGTTATGCCAACCTCCCACCCCCTCTTGCCCTCCAGTAACCCTCCATTTGTTTCCAAGAGTTAAGAGCCCCTTATGGTGTGCCTCCCTCTCTGTTTTCACCTTATTTTTCCTTCCCTTCCCCTATGTTCATCTGTTTTGTTTCTTAAATTCCACATAGGAGTAAAATCATAGGATATTTGTCTTTCTCTGACTGACCTATTTCACTTAGGATAATACCCTCTAGCTCCAACCATGTCATTGCAAATGGCAAGATTCCATTCTTTTTGATGGCTGAGTAGTATTCCATGATGCCTATCTATCTATCTATCTCACATCTTCAAATGGTTTTCTATCAACATCTTTGATAGCGTCTATACACAGAGGCCTGGGACAAGGATAAGACTCAAATTCACATAATGCCTGATACCCCGGAAATCATGCTGGCAAGACAGAACAAGCTCAACTACAGTGAGGTAAGCGCAAGAGGCTCTAATGCTGCACTGACGTTGTGATCACTGTTACTCTGTTTTCCTGTACTTTTGTGGAGATTCTCAGGCCTCAGCTACCATGGTGCACGTGGCTCTGTGATATGAACACTCCATCCATCCAGTCCTTCCTCTCCAAGTTGAATATCATACGCTATAGGATTCTGTTGGCAAACTGGTCACTGCCATGTGGGTCAGTGGGGGCGGAGTAGTTTTCTTGGCATTTCCAACTGGTAAGACAGCCACACAAAATATTGGCTCAATATTTATACTGAAACACTATTTGTTTTTCACCTAAAATTCAAGTCCAACTGGACACGGTGTTTTTTTATTTGCTAAACCTGGCAAATTTACCAAGGGGGAACTGATAATGTGTACCTCTTCTCTACCTGGATTAGGAATAAAATTGAGAGGTAAAAAAAAAAAGAGTATAAATAGAAGTTGAAAACTCACATTTTTTACCACTCAAGTTAGGTTCAAGGGTACATTTGTATGAGAACTAAATGAACCTAACTGAACCCCAGAATTAAGTTTCCATCTGGACAAAAGTCACACTGGTGGAGGGCAATCAGCTCCAGTCTGCTCAGGGGTGAGGTCGTCTTAGAGCCCAGAGAAACAGAGAAGGACATTAGGCTTACTCCTAAAGGGGGCAGGTCAAAGCTGGGCAGGGAGAGGCTAGTTATCCCATTCCTACCAGCTGAAGAAATCAGTAAGTCAGTGTACCTCTTCACAAGCAGAGAGTAAGGGGGCAGAGAAAGGCAGAAGGTCAGAGAAAAATAATTGAGCTCCTCCTTTAGAAAGAAAGCATCAGGCATAAGAAAGAAGTGTTCTCCGTTAACAGCACTGATTACTTTTTTTTTTAAGTAAAATGCAATTTATAGGCACATGTTTTACTAATAGGATACAGCCAAAACTTAGAAACTTAGAGTTGTGATTATAGTCCAGTTAGCTATGTTTTGGATTGTACTTCAATCTTTTTCTCATTTGTTTTTTAAATATTATAAAGTAGTACGTGATTGTGAAAGATATTTTAATGAAGTCTATAAGTATATATTTTATGTATAAATGAATAATAAACATTGCTCTACATTTTTTCCACTTAGAAATATGTGTAGATTGATACATTGTCAATTGATTTATAGTATTAGATGATATTAACCTATGTTGATGTGCATAATATGTCAAACTACATGATCTATATTAATCTACAATATTATATAATGGATTGATCTATCAATCTATGCTAATACCCATTGGTAGGACTCATTGATTTCCAAAGCTATATGTATGGGGTTTTTTGTTTTTGATAAGATCTAATTGATTTACTTTCAGTATTTCGAGAAATTCAGGTTATTTCCAGAACCTGTCCTTTTTAAAATTATTTGGTACTTCACTTAGCAATCTCCCAATTGTTGCTGTCAAACCTTTTAAGCTCTGACACTCTTTCTGTAGACTCTGTATAAACTTGCCAATGAAGAAGCGAAGAAGAAAGGCTACGACCTGCGAGTTGATGCCATCCCAATCGTGGCGGCCAAGGCCTCCAGGGACATTGCCAGTGATGTGAGTAGCGACACCATGTATTTACGTGGCTGGATGGAAGTGAGGGAATGATCATCATCATAGCCAGGAAGTGCATCTGGGTGCCAATTAAAGCATATTTATTGTGCTTTGAATGAAGAAAAAAAAGGTTTTCATTAGAGAAAGAAAGCTCTTTCATACTTATAACTCCAAACAACCTTTATATTCATGTCCCATAGGTGGAGAGGGTATCCTAAACTTCAGTATAAAATTGAATTTAAATCTATAGTTGTTCATATCTACAATTATGAGACATTCATCTCCATATTTTGAGCACATAGCTTACAAAGAAATGAGAAAATACCAGAAGACTTTAAGTAACTTGGTTACATGTGTTGGCTCAACATCAGAAAATGACCTGGTTTAGCCAGGTTTAGGAAAATGTACCTTTCCCTGAAAGTGTTCTGGATATTTGCCAACTCTTTCTTTGGAAAATTACCCTAAGTGCTTCCTTTTGAGTTGTTTTTAAATGAAAACAGAAAAACAAAGACAACCAAAAACAATAAAATGGTTGATCCTGATTTCTCTTTCTGCTGTCTCTGAAAGAAATGGGTCCTTTGGTGAAGAATTCAAACTTCCATAAATATGTGTAAGGATTTGTGTGATGTTGTTGTCTAAAGTGAAGAGAGAATATCCAGTCAACAGTTACCACCACCACCACCACCAAGATGCTTTCTTGTAGTTATATAATCTGTTTTCTCACTCAATCCCAGGAAACCCAAACCAAATTTGATCTCCAACAGAGCAGAGTATGCAGGATAGAAAACACAAGCCAGTCCATTTTACGGAGTCAGGTGACCCAGTGAAAGTCAACAGAGCGAGCATTGGGAGACCTGAGGGATGGGGGGTGGGGGCAGGTCCTATGGTGCCTGTGGACTGGGTAGTAGCATTCTCAAAATCATATGGAAAATTTCTAGGTTAGTGATTTCACTGGCCAAGATGGAGAAAAGGAAATATACTGTTGTGATTGATTTTCTGGAAGTGTTGCTGCCTTTATTTCCAGGGACTTAATATCTGCAAACCATAGAACTATGTAGTTTGGCCTGTTTTCCCATTCGAGTACTGCTGTGAAGTCAAATCAGAGTTTAGGATGAGGAGATAAGTTGATATTCGGATGATTCCAAATTTAAAATCATGATGTTTTAAACTAATAAGATTTTTAGCCCTCTCTATTCATGTTTGTTTTTTTTAAATGACTACTTTTATTTCAGTACAAATACAAAGATGGTTACCGAAAGCAGCTTGGCCACCACATTGGAGCCCGAAACATCGAGGATGACCCCAAGATGATGTGGTCCATGCATGTGGCCAAGATCCAGAGTGACAGGGAGTACAAGAAGGACTTCGAGAAGTGGAAGACCAAGTTCAGCAGCCCTGTGGACATGCTGGGGGTGGTCCTGGCCAAGAAGTGCCAGACCTTAGTCAGTGACATAGACTATAAGAATTTCCTGCACCAATGGACGTGCCTGCCTGACCAGAACGATGTCATCCATGCTCGGAAGGCCTATGACCTCCAGAGTGACGTGAGTGCTAGAACCCATTATACACCACTGGTGACCGTGCTTATGATAGTAATACACAGTGATACATAGATAATGGGCTAGCATTAGGTGGAGCCCTCAGAATTAATAACATTTTTTCTCACTGCCTCTCATTCACTGTGCCTTACTTTTCTTTTAGACAGAATATAATGCCATGAATCTATATCTAATTGTGTTTAATATTTTCAAAGACATAGATATGATGTTTGGCTATTAAAGTTTTACAGTTTTTTCTTTCATTTTTTTAAAATCAAGTGTCATAACAGCTAAAGTAAGACTTGCTTTTGTGTTTGATCTTACCAGAACATTTACAAGTCCGATCTCCAGTGGCTGAGAGGCATTGGCTGGGTCCCCATTGAGTCTGTGGATATGGTCAAGTGCAAGAAAGCTGCAGAGATACTGAGTGACAACATCTACCGCCAGCCTCCAGACAAGCTGAAGTTTACCAGTGTGACGGATTCCCTGGAACAGGTGCTGGCCAAGAACAATGCCATCAACATGAACAAGGTGAGCTCCCAGTTTGGGGGAAACTAAAACGGAATAATACATCCTTGAGGATATCTATGGTTACCTTAGTCTTTTTTATTTTATCAAATTGCCATATTGTGTTTAGTGATTCGGTTGCATTCTCTATTCGGTTACATCAGTATTCCAAAAATGTATGTGGGAATTTCTGCTTTGACATCTCTTGTGAAATAGCCAGAGTTACGAATAGGACAGAATTTGGAGTTCATCTTGTTTGCAGTCAATGAGAGTTACACGTGATTTGATATTAATGTTTCTTCTTTGTTGGGACTTATCTAAGTGAGAATAAAACAAACAAGTCAGATGCAAATCTCCATAACATTTATCAAAAAAGAAATCTGGAGGTGGCGGATCCAGTTACATTTGCAGTTAATAAACAAAAAACAAAACCATGGGAAGAATTTAACTTAACGTAGCCGCAGTACATAGGGATAGGTGTATATGATTGGAAAATACTTGCTTGCAATTTAACTGGAGGTATCTAGGTTTATATTTAGTGACAATAAGTATCTTATAATATCAAAGAGATGGAAGAGTATTGGTACACAGCATACAGTATAGTTAGCGAGGAGAGACTGCCTTTCAACTTTGTCTTGTCCTTTAAATTAGAAACTTCTGTTTACAACATTGTTTTTCTGATTTATTAACCTTTTTATCGTTCACAGCGCTTATACACAGAAGCCTGGGACAAAGACAAGACCCAAGTCCACATCATGCCTGATACACCTGAAATTATGTTGGCAAGACAAAATAAAATAAATTATAGTGAGGTAAGACCATTTGTTTTGTTTTCTTGATCTGGCCATGTTGATTTTTTGCTGATATAGTAAAAGGTTAGAAGTCTGGATTTAATTCTCATGTGCACCAATTAGCTTAATTTTGTTTTTTTTATGCCCATCACCCTACCCTGAATATATGTGCCATCTATTTAGGAATAGATAGATAAAAAGATACAGAAATAAATACAAAAATGTCTCCATGTCAGGAGGATAAATGAACTCAAAGCCAATTATTAATGATTGGAACTTATAACTTTAATTTTAAAATAATGATTGCTATTTACCAGATTAGTACTTCAGTATTCTGTTTTTCTTCAGTTACCTCACCTGTGAAATGGGATTAAAATACACATCTTGAAGAATTTTTGTGGTAACTAAATAAGGTTGTGTATGTAATATGCCCAGCATGGAGCCTGGCACAGAATAGTTGCTTAATAAACTTTAATTTCTTCCCTGTACACTCAACTTACCATGCATATTAGATTTATGTAATGTACTCAAAATAACTTGAAGTTTGTTTACAAGAACTAATATGAGAATTCTCGAATCCATCCATCTCAAAATTGCCTAAGGAAAATAAAATATATTTTTTATGTGTTATCTCTGGCTGCACTAAACTTGTCATCACATATCTTTGCAGTCCAGAAATACTGTGGCAGAAATAGCTTCTTGCCCAATCCTACTTGCCAAAGTCAGTAATTATTTGGTTTATTCAAGAAAAGCTAGATTTCCTACATGTTTGTGTGTCTTCCTTAAAAAAAAAAAAAATTGGAGGGACTTTTCTTCAGTTTGAGAACACTGGAAAATTAAGTACTTATTTTCAAGACTTGACCATAGTCATTCTTCTATATTAACTACTTCTGGTTATAATAATGTGACCCTAAAGAAGACAGAGGCTCATATGAAGTAACCATGACAAGTGAAATGAAGAGGATAGGATTTTTAAAAAAAACAGACCCAAGGACAAGCCTGATCATAAGTATTTGATTGCCATTGGCAATTTGAGCAATTTGAGCAATTTTCTTGGCCACAGAGCTTCTCAGTTGGTTAGGCTTTTCCCAAGAAGCCTGTCTCACCCCAGACGAAGTTAGTTTCTATCCCAAACTGTAATGACATTTTCCCTTTTGTTGAAATTAGGTCAGATGAGGTAGATGTTTTTTGGGGTAATTTTTTTTTCAGACTGAGGAAATTGGGCTTTTATTTCTATAATTTTCAGCTGGATTTATTTTCTTTCTTTTTTGTGGGGGGATTTATTTTCTTTAGAATTATGTGAGCATGTTATTTCTTAAAGGGGTCTCTCCTAAGGATTAGATTTCAAAATGGCTCTCTTGAATTTTTTCTCAACCCAACTGGTACCTTCTTTCCATACTTAGCTCAATAAATATAAACCAAAAAAACAAAGCAACCACATTTCACTTTTTTTTCCCCTCTTAAATTCTCATTTACCTGTTCTAGTTCTCTTGGGTAAATAACTTACCAAACAAGCTTTAAAACATAATCTTGATGGTAACCAGTGTTCTCTTCTTTGAAGCCCTGCATCTTTTTCAAACGTTGAAAGAATGAAAAATTTTTTTTAAGAATGAAATTAACCTATTTGCTTGGCCTCGAGATATGAGATGATCTAAACACATTTTAAGGACAGAGACCTCCAAGGAAAAATATAATAGAGTAGCTATTTGACTCTCCAGTTCTCTAGAAATTTTTAAGAAGACAAAATGCCCTTGGGATTTTATCTCAAGTGTATCAAATTTATTATTTTCACTCTAGCTTTTCCTTGTAAAATCTTATCTTGGGAAGAATGTAATTTGTCACATGTTAATCTACATTAAAAACACACTAACTTCCTTCAAGGACTCTTAGGTCATTTAAAAATGGTCTCTGCATCACGTTTAAAATTCAGATCTTATTCCAGTATTTTTAATTCAATCTAACATGAGAATGGGGCATAATAATGAAGCAATTAGTCTTCATTATTTCTGTCACACTATTTAAAGATTTTCCTTACACTTAAAATTTTGTCTTTAGACAGCTTCAACAATGACAAAAATATTGAATGTTATAAAGTAGGAAGAAAGATAAAACCCTAGAGAATTGAGGTCATTGTTGTTTTGCTCTTAAAACCATAAGTGATTTCTGTATCCTTTTCCAGAACTATCTACGGGTTCTGTGACTACATTCCTGGGGTCAGTAACTCTCTTAATAGAGGAAAGGGGAGAAACTGAAATTAGGGATTAAGTTATTCCATCATAGGACCAGTCTGTCTGGGGCGGGGGGGTGGGGGGGACAAAGATGAGCTACCTTCAAACTTCAGGGGTCTATGGGGTAACAAAATCTTTCCAGCAGGTTTTCTGGCTTGCATTTGTTTGAGCAAATCACTTAATGTAGCTTCAGCTTCCCTAATGCTCTTCTACGTTACTCACCTGAGAGGGCCTCTGCTTTAAGGTGATATCACTTCTTTCTTAGCCACTCTTCTTTCACTTTAAAACAAAAAGCACAGAATAAAGGCCTAGAAACAGAAGAGACAGCCAAATGCCACTCATGCTCCTGAATTGGATTTTAGGTAAAAAAAAAAAACAAAAAAACAAAACAAAACAAAAAACAATATTGCCAGAAATGACATTACTTGGACAGTTGGTGAAATTTGAATACTTCCTATCTACACATAGATCTTAAACTTCCCAAATTTAATAAAAATATCATGGTTGTAAAAAAAAAACCAAAAACATGAGTTTAAGTATATATAAAAGTGAAAGTCATGATGATTACAATGTACTCTCCATTGGTTCTTACTATTGAAAATAAGAAATATACCACACCTACACACAAGAGAAAGATAAATATGGCAAAAGCGTTAATAATTAGGTAGCTGGTTCATTGTACTATTCTTAAAACTTTTCTATAGGTTTGAAATTTTCAAACTAAGGAAAAGAGATATTTTTAAAAATTAAAACATACATTAAAATACTTAGATATTATGAATATTTTATTTCCAAAAAGAGAAAATAGTTAATGTGATACATGCCTGAGAGTATTAAAAAAAAAAAAAAAAGAAAGGAAAAAACTCTGCCACACAATTTATTAATGTCCACCCAAAGCTTTTTCAGTCAAGGTACCGCCAGTTTCTATAAATCACAAAAATAACATTGGGAGATGCAATAATTTTTACTTTTATGTTTAAAAATCATCAAAATCCATATTTTATTATGTTTTGATTGACTAAAAATATATTAGCAATTATTTAACATTTATTTTAACATTGTATGGGATTGGTCAAAATTCCTGTAGGTGGCTCACAAGCAAAAAGGCTAATGATTTCCAGTATAGATGATCTGTCTAATGCACTGGTTCTCAAACTATGTTCCAATGGAACACCTGTGCTCCACCTTCTGTGTGTATCTGTCCTACCACAGAAACCGAACAGGTGTTTTTTTTTCTAATTTACAGAAAAAATTATCAAATATAATTTTATCATTTTTGTGCTTTCAACTCATAAATCCTTAGTACCCGCTATTCCTATGACTGCTAGCAATTTCTAGCAGTTGACAAAATGAATAGGGAACAAGTCCATATTAACAAAGATTTTAGGACCAGCAGATTATCCTCAGATCAGCACTGTTCGATTTTGCTTATGTACTCACATGGTAGTATGTATTGTTATACACTCATATTCTTTGCGAATAAAATTCCTAATGCAAATTTGGAGTTAAATAAATCAACATTTCTTGATTGTTTCATGAGCAGAGCCAAGTGCTGAACAATCCAACACATTTGAAATCTATTAACATCTAAAATCTATAAGGATTTGAGTGAGAGAACTTGGAATGTTAAAACCTGCTGAATATAAAAATTCAACTTAAATACCTCAGTTAAATAGAAAGTAAAATATATATATATTTTTAAAGATTGAAGGCTAAACACAGTAGTGCAGTTAGTTCTGTATCCAAAGTAGTCGTCTTTTGACAAAAATGCATTTTTAGAGTGAAAGTGAATACTATATCTAAAAGCCACTTTTTCTTTCCTCAGAACTTCTATCGCCAGGCCATGGAAGAAGCCAAGAAAGAAGGCTATGACTTGAGAAGCGACGCCATTCCCATCGTGGCTGCCAAGGCCTCTCGGGACATTGCCAGTGATGTACGAGCTGATCAAATCCTTCCCTTTGCTACCAACAGGCCAAGCCCCCTGCACAGGGGGTCATAGCTGGAAGTCTCTGTAGTCCTCATCCGTGGAGCTGTAGTCCTCAGTCTTAACTGCCTTCATTGTACAAGCAAATAAATTGAGTATTTGAGATAGTAGGTAACCTGCCCAAGATTGTAAGCAGCATAGAGACGAGGCCTGGACTGGAATGTGGTTCTTTTGACTCTTGTCCTCTGGTCTTTGCTTAATAAGATCGAGCACCTTGATTAAAGCTAGGTAGAGATATGTTGAGCTTCTCGTAAAATCTCATAAGCTCTCCTCAGGATACACTCAAGACAAAGATGCCAGGAGAGAAGCAGGCTTTAACAGAGCTCTCCCCCGTGCCTTGAGGAATGACAGAGGATAGCTAAAAAGCTATGTGCCCTTGCTTGAGGGGTCGCACAAAATCAATATTCCTTTACCCTAAGAATGAAGACCCCAGATTCCTGGACAACTTCAGTATTAATTTGAATAGTCACAAGTTGTCAGTTTTTGTCGGTGGTTCTTTTTAATCATGATTTAAAAATACATAACATAAAATTTACTATCTTAACCATCTTCAAGTGTATAATTCAGCATGTTGTAAGTGTATTCTCACTATTGTACAGCCTTCCAGAGCTTTTCATTATGTAAAACAGCATGTGATCAAACTCCCCTAGTGTCTTTTATTTATTTTTTTTAAAGATTTTATTTATTTGAGAGAGAAAGTATGAGCATAAGTAGGGGTCAGGGGAGAGGCAGAGACAGAAGCAGACTCCCTGCTGAGGAGGGAGCCTGACTCAGGGCTTGATCTCAGGACCCATGAGATATGACCAGAGCCAAAGGCAGCCGCTTAACCAACTGAGCCACCCAGGTGCCCTGAAATTCCTCTAGTGTCTTAAGGGTTTCATAGCAAAGCCTCATCATAAAAAGAATGACAGGAAATAGCCCTTGGTGCTCCCTCATTATTCACCGGTTTCTCTTTTTCAGTACAAATATAAGGAAGCTTATCGTAAGCAGTTGGGTCACCACATTGGTGCCAGAGCAGTACATGACGACCCCAAGATAATGTGGTCTCTGCACATTGCCAAAGTGCAGAGTGACCGTGAGTACAAGAAAGAATTTGAGAAATACAAGACCAGGTACAGCAGCCCAGTGGACATGCTTGGTATCGTTCAGGCCAAGCAGTGCCAGATCTTGGTCAGCGATGTGGACTATAAACATCCTCTGCATGAGTGGACCTGCCTGCCTGACCAGAATGACATCATCCAAGCTCGGAAAGCTTATGACCTCCAGAGCGATGTGAGTATCCCTGAGGCTGGTTCTGCATATTAAAAACAGCTCTGAGACGTGTTCTTAGGTTCTGACAAATGTCAATGGACCGGGACTTATTTGTATATATTTTTAAAGATTTTATTTATTTATTCATAAGAGACACAGAGAGGGAGAGACACGGCCAGAGGGAGAAGCAGCTCTATGCAGGGAGCCCGATGTGGGACTCAATTCCAGGACTCCAGGATCACACTCTGAGCCAAAGGGAGATGCTCAACCGCTGAGCCACCCAGGCGTCCCTTATTTGTGTGTTTTAGACAATATGTGATTAAATGTTTAAAAAGAGTCTCCCATAGAAATCACTACAATTTACTTCAATTTTTCTTCCCCAAAAGTCATATGTAGAAGAGGAAATCAAATATATATTAGCAATTACCTACAGGTATATTTCTTGTGATTCAGGCTTCCTTTGCATGAGTTAGATGAGACTGAGTTCTCAAAGATCTATAAATGCACATTTTTGTCTAAAGAGAACGTTGCGGGTGTGGATGGAGGTGGAAGAAGGAGGAACAGAAGTATATAATGCCAAGTTATTTTAATAAACATTTTATACCTACTGACAAGGAAATACTAAGATATCCTTGTCTTTTTCAAAACTAGTCATCTAATTCTTCTGAACAGTTAGCATGTACTATTGAGAAGAAAATAAAATAAATAGGGTAATATCTAATATACTATGTTTACAACACCACATTACACACTCGATTTTGTGATTTTGAAGATGGATATAAAGATGTTTTTAAAGTTCTCATTACACAAAAAAATGTAGGTATGTGTGGATGTTAACTAGACTTACTGTGACGATCATTTCACAATATATGCATATACTGAATCATTATGTGGTGCACTTGAAGCTAATATATTACATGTCAACTATATCACAATTTTAAAAATGCAAGAGTGTGATTTGCAGAGGTTAACATTACTACGTGTTGAAACTCACTACTATAGTTTAATTTCACCTCTTTTCCCTTAAAAAGCAAGAGGTCTTATGATTGCAACACTCACACAGCATTGGTCTGAGTTTGGGGTCTTACTGGAAGCTATTAGAGCACATTTTCCAAAGCTGAAGAAGCTCTGCTTTTGTGTAAACATCTTGTAATACCCTTGAAGGCAGGTGCCTTCTACTTTTTAGAAAAATTATTTCATCATTCTTGGTACAATCCTCTGTACCAAAAAATGCTCAGGGAAAAAAATATATTCTCAGGATTCAGTAATGCCTGTGAATGAGTGATCAGCTATGCTGGGAGCTTTATCTGTTCATCAGTACTTTTTCATTTCTCTAGTATAGGCCATTTAGTGACTATGAATCTGAAATTTTAGTAAATGTTTCTTATCCATTGATTTGCAGAATTTATACAAGTCAGACCTTGAATGGTTGAAAGGCATTGGCTGGGTTCCAATTGGTTCCGTGGATGTTGTTAAAGCCAAGAGGGCCACCGAGATACTGAGTGATACGATCTACCGTCAGCGTCCAGAAACACTGAAATTTACCAGCATAACTGACACTCCGGAGCAGGTGCTGGCAAAGAGCAATGCTATAAATATGAGTAAGGTGAGTTTTTACTCCTCACTGCTAGATAGAGGAATTCACTGTAGAAAAAGGTAAAAAACAAAACAAAACAAAAAAACCTGACATGTTACTGAATTCCTGTAATTCCTTTAGGACTTAGGATACCTTTAAAAATGATTTTTCCATTATAATACCATAGTTGCTTAATAATACTTCAAGACATTAAACTATGAGAAATACCAATTTCATAATTACAGAGTTTAAATACTGTAACCCAATCACACTTCCAAATGGTTAAAGAATTGAAATAAGAAACAGTAACAACTGAGTCAATGAAATAGTAAACAAGTAAACTAAATACTCTAAGAACTAATAATTTACATGAAAAGTAGGAATTTATGCAACTTTAATAATTTTATTTCTACTTTTGTTAGAGGTACACATAATCAAAAAAAAAAGTCTGTGAGTACCAAAATAATTTTGCTCATCTTTTTTTTTTTTTTTTCTCATAGCGCTTATATACTGAAGCCTGGGACAATGATAAGAAAACGATTCATGTCATGCCAGATACACCAGAAATCATGCTAGCCAAACTCAACAGCATAAACTACAGTGATGTGAGTAAACTATTGATCAAAAATGAACAGAAAGGCAAAAAAGAACCATTGTAACTATTTTTTTAGTGAAATATTTCAACTAATTTATTATATATAGTCCAAACTAATGTTGGTAGAAGAGAGTTGTCTATTGATTCAATTTTGGACTATGTGGTAGGTCCATGGTGTAGACCAGCTTTTACCAACAGGATACCAGGGAATGGAATGCTTATGGAGAAATATTTCAATAGGAATTATATTCCTAATGCCTTCCCCTCCCAACAAGTCAGTGTGAATGTCAACTCATTATTTGATTAAACAATTATTTAGCAGGCAGGTGCTGTACTGGAACCCAATGGGTTATCATGCCCTATATTATTTTGCTGCTTCAGGAATATTCTGATTACCATTTAATGTTCTTTGCAAGCATTTTCCTAGGAATCTCTTTCAGGAACAGCATTTTCATTAGGGCGATCATTCTGAAACCCTACTCAACAGATTGATCATAGTCTGTGATGATAGTCCATAGCAAAAAATGAGGAAAAAAATAAAATACATTGGATTTTTCTTAAATCCAAATATATTCAATTTGAAAATAAAGTCCTTATTTTTTTCTCTTTCTCTAGTATTAAGATGACCTTTCTTTTATATTAGGATGGTGAAAGTAAATAGTTATTTTTTTCTACATGTACTTATTTGGCAAAACAAAATTTTGGCAACCACATGTTGATCTCTCCCCCAATTCTTTTTTTTAATTTAACAATCAGTGAAATCCCAAAGTTTAGAACATGTGCCTTAAAAGTCCTCAGATAATTTTGTAGGAACCCAACCCACTCTCATACTTGATTTTGTAGATTTCTTTCTATAGTTTAAATGAGGACAGGGAAGATTTAATAATAAACAGCTTTATTTTTTATGAAAGGAGTTATGATTGATGACTCTCTTTTCTACAGAAACTCTACAAACTTGCTTTGGAAGAGTCAAAGAAGGAAGGCTATGACTTGCGTTTGGATGCCATCCCGATCCAGGCAGCCAAGGCTTCGAGAGATATTGCTAGTGATGTAAGTTGATGTTTTTGGAAGAGGCATTTCTTACTCAAAGATGTTCCCAAATGGCAGTTTTATAATTTTTCTTGCCAGAATTGTGGTTGTCCCTACAAGTCTCAGCTTCATTTAGTGATTTCCACATGTAGAAAGTCGCAAATAAAAAAAAGACTAAGAAAACCATAAGATACCGTGTCCATTATACCTGCTAATCAATCGGGGATAGAAGTATATTCTTTTAAAAATGGGTGTTTTATAGGCACTAAAAATGGGTTCATATTTTGGAGCCCCAGAAGTTGAGCAGCAATTGATGCAGATGTTTGTAGAAAACATTGAAAGCAAATGTAAGTCCCCTAACATACATGGGAATCCTTTCCTACTACTTCTATCTCCTTATTCTGGCGTTAAAGGAAGACTAGTTGATGGATGCGTTTTAGAGTTTTCTTTCATCCTTTGTAACTTTCAGTGAGGTTCTCCTACCAGAATACCCCTAACTCGTTGAAAGGACAAATTGAGAAGTAAGCAAAGCTTTTCCTTAGCACCTACTTGTCTCTTCTCAGTAGCCCTTCCCTTCTCATGAGAAGCTTCTCTTGAGGATATCTAGGGCCCTCATTTTGTACCAGGGCTCCTCAGGAACCCAATCCAGGCTTTCCATCTTCTGGAGGGGCCCCATGCCTGAGACTTAGGCTTCATTCCTTTTATTATCAAAACATTTTCTAGAAAAGCTCACACTGATCGTTTCATGGTAAAAATGGACCATAACATGTTATTCTTGAATTTTAAAAGTACAGAATGTTAACCTGAGGCATGACTCTCTCATGATGAAAGTTCAATGACATAACAGGTTAATAAGGGGAGATATCTTCTGGTGAGACTATCTAATATAGCCCATTCTCTCAATCAGGGCATTCAGTATAAACTCTAATTACAAGAGAGATATTCTAACATATCTTTAATACATTTTTAGAAAAAAAAATAGCCACATCTTTAAGTAGATATTCTTTTAGATTGTACAAGATCTTTTCTCTTTCCATGTTAAGTAATCAAATGTAAAGTAGGTAGTGTAGTTTAACAGAAGGGAAAAATATTAAGAACTAGTAGCTCTCACCTACTTGTGATGTCATTTTGAACAAATTGCCTAAAATCCCTCTTATAGAAGCCTTTAGGCTTCTACTTTATAAAATGGAGTCAATAACATTAACCTTTCTGCTTATGCTAGGAAGGAAAACTCCAAAGAAATAATGTGTATATGAAATTATAAGATGTTATATAAATGAGATGTTCTTATCATTAGGCTCCTATCATTTTTCTTTTTTCAGTACAAATACAAGGAAGGCTACCGCAAACAGCTTGGCCACCACATTGGGGCCCGAAATGTTGAGGATGACCCCAAGATAATGTGGTCAATACATGTGGCCAAGATCCAGAGTGACAGGGAGTACAAGAAAGACTTTGAGAAGTGGAAGACCAAGTTCAGCAGCCCCGTGGACATGTTGGGGTTGGTGCTGGCCAAGA
This sequence comes from Vulpes vulpes, assembly GCF_048418805.1. NCBI lineage: Eukaryota > Metazoa > Chordata > Mammalia > Carnivora > Canidae > Vulpes > Vulpes vulpes. The sequence goes on along the minus strand of NC_132784.1, from coordinate 33,065,350 downwards.
AATGTCAGGTCCTCGTAAGCGACATAGACTACAAGCATCCCCTACATGAATGGATGTGCTTGCCTGACCAGAACGATGTCATTCAGGCCCGGAAGGCATATGACCTTCAGAGCGATGTGAGTGGGTCTAAGCATGTGTTTATTTATTTTAAAGATTTAAATAGCTTTATTAACCAGTTCATGAATGGGGCTGCAATCCATCCAGCAAGTAGAGAGTAACTCCAAAGAATTGTAAAAATGGAAGGTTTTTATTGGAAGGAGAGTAGGACAAGGAAGTTATTAGCATAAGAAAGGAAAGGATTGTTTCAGACAGGGTCACCTTCCCTTGGGGGGAAGAGAATGTGATCTTATCAGGTGAATTACCTTTCTTTTCTTTTGGGACTAGAGAGTGTCCATATGACAGATTACCTCTGTGGTGCTGACCACATCAGCACATATTTAAAAGATTTTTTTAAAGGGGTTCTAACTTTTCATGTCATGGAATCTTTTGGCAGTCCCTTGAGACTAGGGACAGCTTCCCAAGATAATGTCATGAGATGCACAAGATGCAGTATATATTATGTTTCAGAAGAAATTGATCAAATCAAAATATAGTTATGGAAGTATTAAATTGAATTTATGATGTAGTAATATGCATGCTTTTTAACATTAAATAAAAGATCTAGCACTGGATTTAATAACAGTTTCATTTCAAAGAAGTAACGAGCATAAATATTTGAAGATGCCTGCAACAACTGCAATAGCATATGAAAATACTTGGGATTTTTATTGCTGACAAAGTCTCATATAGTGCTAATGCTACTGTGATCTGTAGCCTATACTTATAACTGAGAGAAATGCTGTATTTCAATTAGAGGTTAATAAAATTAAAGACATTATATTTTTCTGTTCAAGTTCATTGATGCCAGGTTCAGAATTGCTGGTTTAATACAATCTAAATTTCCAAATGAATTGACCACATTTCCATTTTTCTGACTGCTTAATTTAACCCATTACTTGTACAAGGAAGTTTAAGAATGAACTGTACCTATTAAGAGAATTTTTCTAAGAAGCTGAAAACAATATAACTCTCTAGAAACACGTGAGGCACTTTTGTTGTCCTCCAGCAGATTATCCCTGGGACTCTTTATATATATATATATATATATATATATATAGAGAGAGAGAGAGAGAGAGAGAATGATTTATATATATATATATATAAATCACACACACACACATACATACATACATACACACTATACCAATTACTACTTCATTGGTATAGTATCTCCTTGGTTTTTTGATCAGGCTCTCACAAGCAGTCACTTTTGAAAGAGTGATAAACATAGTGGCATTGTAAAAAAAAAAAAAAAAAAAAAAAAGAATTTTTCCCAAAAAGCCATACAAACAGAAAGAATGTTACCTTTACTGATGAGAAAAATTTTCCTTTAGCCAGTTATTTAAATTCAAAGAAGAAAAATGATGGAGAGATAAAATACATTTTTTTCCTTGAATAATGACATAAGAAAGGGGATGGAGAATAAGTAAGATAAGAGTAAAAAAATACAGGTACTCTTTGGTTTAGAAGCATGTATATAGATCACATGAAAAAAAGATGCCCTTTTTGTTGTCCCCAGAAAACACATGAACTCAACATGTGATCAGCTAGTAGTGTTCATCTTTATGATATAGGGCCAGTGCCTGCTGGGATAGGAAGAAGCCATATTCTGATGGAGTAGTATTCCCACACAGGGAGCACAGGCAATCGAATTGGAGAATGCTTTCTATCAGGTGGCAGTCACTAATTTCCTTAAAATGGTTTTGCATCAACAAAATTTCATATTGTTAGATTTTATGAGTCTTTACGTGCTGCCAAAGTGAGTACAGAGTTGAGGAGTCTTTATTTTATTTTATATTTATTTATTTATTTATTTATTTATTTATTTATTATTTATTTATTTATTTACTTATTTATTTATTTATGAGGGGGGGTGCCGAGACACAGGCAGAGGGAGTAGCAGGCTCCATGCACTGGGAGCCTGATGTGGGATTCAATCCCCGGTCTCCAGGATCGCGCCCTGGGCCAAAGGCAGGCGCTAAACTGCTGCGCCACCCAGGGATCCTGAGGAGTCTTTAAACCAGCAAACACTGGCTACCTTCAGGGACAGAGTGTTGGGCTAGCCACTCTACAGCAAAGTCAGTCAGTCTTGGGTCTTCCCAGAAATTCACACAGTAAGATTCAGAGCTATACAGTGTCTCTTTATGCTAACTCCAGGTCAGACACCAGGCTGTCTAGGTAATATTTGGCATTATTTCATTTTCAGGTTATTTACAAGTCTGATCTGGAGTGGCTGAGGGGCATTGGATGGGTGCCCATTGGTTCTGTAGAGATCGAGAAGGTGAAGAGAGCTGGAGAAATCCTGAGTGAAAGGAAGTACCGCCAGCCAGCAGACCAGCTCAAATTCACATGCATTACAGACACCCCAGAGATTGTCCTGGCAAAGAATAATGCCCTGACGATGAGCAAAGTGAGTATCCAACTGTTTCCATTTCCTGAGTTCTACCTTCCATGGACTTGGCTCATAAAGTGAGAAACGCCCTAAAGGGTTTTCAGAGAAAGGAGAGGTAATGGGCCTGATTCTCACACATGTCTTCAACAGAGCATCTATTTGATTTCTAGTTGGACCTGCATGTGCTTTTCAACACTGTATCCCCCAGTTCTCTGTGTGCATGAGGAAGCGTAGCCTGGGATAATTTCTCGGGAGTAATGCACGTACTCTTCTGAGCAGTGACATGGAGGCATCCATCGATCCATTACTTGTCCTTGTACATTCTTCTAGGCAGAGCAGACTCAAACCATTGACTTCTCTTTATGCATACTGGAAGGAATAAACAGCCCTTTAGTATTTTGTTCTGAACTCTGGGAGACCGTGTTTATAGCAATGCCAGTGAACAACTCAAATTAGTTCCTTGGTTTCTCTTCCGTGTTTGATTGTGGAAGTCTACTTTAGGAAGTGAGCTGCTACTATTGCTTTTAGTGTCATTACACAGGATAGATAATCACTTCTTTTTTCTGGAGTTCTAGCAATCTGTTTATTGATACTGGGCTCATTCTTTATCCAATGGATAGGTCCTTAATATTCACATTTTAGATTGAATTGAACTTACCTGAATTCTTCTGCACCTGCTTGGACATCTTCCAACATTGGGTGCTCAATGCAGAGTATGACATCAACTCTCAGCAAAATCCAAAGCTTGAAGTATTAAAACCCCAGAAATTCTATTTTATCCCAGGCCTATCACAGCAACTACAGTGATAAGAATAGGAAACACCATAAAATCTGCTGAGTGCCTACTAAGACTCTGGCATCTTACATATGTTATGGTTAATCTTCAAAAGCACTCAGTAAAAATATGATTATCTACCTCTTAGAAATGAGGAATTTAAGGCATTATGTACCTTTCTCAAGATTACACAGCTTGGACATAGTGGAATTGGGTTTGAATTTGGGATTAACTCTGGAGTCTAGGGACTTCTACTATATCATAATACTATAGCCGGGTTCCATCCTTGGAGATCCTATGAGTAAGCTTGAGATTCACTGGAAGAAAAGAATTAATAATTGAAATCATTATATCACTTCATATTAGCTATGAAGCTATCATATGGCAGCTTAAATATCATCATGTTTCACTCTCCCCAGTACCCTTTTGCTTCCCTCACCTGTAAAATAGCCTTACGAGGGCTTTTAGGATTTTTTTTTTTTACACTAAAATGTGTTAAATTTGAAAATAACTGTAATATATGAGCTTTAACAAAGGGTTTTACCTCACTTCCCCCATAGCATTTATATACAGAAGCTTGGAATGCTGACAAAGCCTCCATCCACGTGATGCCAGACACCCCAGAAATCATATTGGCCAAGAGCAATTCTGCCAATATCAGCCAAGTAAGAAGCTTCCTGATTGTCTCTTAAGCCTTTCTCGGATTCATTAACCTACTTCTACCTTACACTTTCCTGTCTGGAATTGGCCTATTAACTTTTCTAAACCACTCTTATTTTTCTGTTATGTATTATCCTCTATCTAGAAACTTTACACCAAGGGATGGGATGAATCAAAGATGAAGGACTATGATCTGAGGGCTGATGCTATTTCCATCAAAAGTGCCAAGGCCTCAAGGGATATCGCCAGTGATGTAAGTGCCCTTTATCTAACCCCCTTTGGTGTCACACTGCAGAATGGCCACTGTGAGGCCGGTTGGCCACATTTTGCAATTGTTTCCACATGTATTCCCTACTCCTGCTTCCTACTTTCTATGACTTTTTCCCTTTGTTGTCACAGAGAAGAATAGTTTGGAATTGTAGCTGTAATGCCTGCACCAGTGAAGATAAATGAATATACCACCGTTATGCTTATGATAGAGCTTAAGATTATTTAGAGATGCCAAAATGTTTGTGATATGAAGTTCTTATCCATTTTCTTGTGGGTGTTCACGTTAAAACTAGGTTTCTAAAGCTGTATTTCTCTCATTTTAGTACAAATACAAAGAAGCATATGAGAGACAGAAAGGCCACCACATTGGAGCCCAGAGCGTTGAAGATGATCCCAAGATTATGTGTGCCATACATGCAGGGAAGATTCAAAGTGAAAGGGAGTACAAGAAGGAATTCCAGAAATGGAAGACCAAATTCAGTAGCCCAGTGGACATGTTAGGCATCGTGATGGCCAAGCAATGTCAAACTTTGGTCAGTGACATTGATTATCGAAATTACCTACATCACTGGACATGCTTACCTGATCAAAACGACATTATCCAAGCAAAGAAGGCCTATGAACTGCAGAGCGATGTACGTAACACAGACTTTGGGAAAGACGGAATGAGAGGGCATAGATTAATTAATTTTCCACTCCTGTGGACCCTTCTGTGAATAGACTCATGGATTATGCACTGCACACACCCAGGAGGGCACCACTCGCATTGTTTAATACATAACCCATATTCAGGAGTTATGCCCTAGGAATCAAAGAATAGAGATGAAGAATCCTACTTAGGCCATGTATTTCATTTACTGGCCTAGATTCCAGACTGTTTTCTTCATGTCATCTGTACTTTCTGGCAATGGAAATATATTGCCAACAAACACAAATTATCTGACTACTTTTAAAGTAACTGCCACTATTGTACTATAATCCATGGACCAAAGTTTTCTTCAGTTATTATAGAATTAAAATGGAATGAGATTCAACAAAACTTCCTTTATAAAAGTGTTTTTAGTTCTATAATTTTTTGGAAATATCAAATAATTACCATGAAATTCAGTATATTACGATTTTATCGCTCCTCACAGCTAGGATGTATAATTATGCTTTTACAAATTACTGTGCCATTGATATTAAAACCCCTGAGTCCTATAAAATCGCAGGTCCTACTTTTTTGGAACTACCATCTTCTGTGCTTATCAACCCCTAGATCCCATGTACTTTATTTTTCAATTATGAGATGGTGTGTCTAACCATAGAACATAATTTCTGTCTAACATCTTTGTAGAGTGTATATAAGGCAGATCTGGAGTGGCTGCGTGGCATCGGCTGGATGCCAGAAGACTCAGTAGAAATGAACAGAGTGAAGAATGCTCAAGGCCTGGTGAATGAAAGACTTTACAGAACGCGGCCAGAGGCCTTGAAATTCACTTCCATTGTTGACACTCCAGATGTTGTCCTGGCAAAAGCCAATTCTCTGCAAATAAGTGAGGTAAGAACCATCCTATTACCAAGCATTCCTTTTGCGGGACTCTGTTTTCAAAGGATGCCACCCAAACTGAACAAGTAGACTGTTCCCCTTGGAAGACTTATAGTGAGGGGAGCATTTCTAAGAATCTGTTGACTAGTTTGGTAAAAGCACATGCAAAGTAGAACAAATATTTCTTTAACTCCTATTAAATACTAAAACACATAGCATAATGCTGCATTTTAAATGGTTTGACATTGTATTGGTCAGGGTTCTCCAGAGAAATAGAGCCAATAGGTGATGTCGATATGTATAGATACATGTAGATATGTGTGTACATATGTGTATAGATGTGTGCACGTATATGTATATGAGAGATGTAGATAGATCTATAGACTATGTCTGTATACATACACATACACAGAGGAAGAGAGCTTTATGTGATGGAACTGGGCCATATGGTTATGGAGGCTGGCAAGCCTAAAACCTGCAGAAAAGGCTGGAGACCTAGCAGAGAGTCGCAGTTCAAGTCCAAAGTCAGTTTGCCGACAAAGTTCCTTCTTGCTCCGCAGAGGTCAGTCTTTTTTCTATTAAGGCCTTCAGCTGTTTGGACAAGACCCAGCCACATTACAGAGGGTAGTCTACTTTACCAAAGTCTACTGAGAAGAATGTTAATCTCATCTGCAAACTACCTTCACAGAAACATCTTTAATGATGTATGACTAAATATCTGGGTATTGTGGCCTAAGCCAAGTTAAGACATATAATTAACCACCCAAAAATTTTTTTCAGGTTAGTCTCTAAGTCTTAATGTTTCATATATTCACTACTCAAGTAATATTTCCCTTCTCTCTGCAGAAACTATATCAAGATGCATGGAATAAAGATAAAACCAACATCACCATTCCTTCTGACACGCCAGTCATGCTGCAGGCCCATATAAATGCCCTGCAAATCAGCGATGTAAGAGGCATAAATATGAAGTGAAAATACCTTCATAGGAAAATATATGTCAGCTTTGGGAGTGTGGTATAATGGACAAATTACCTATCTTAGAAATGTGTACAGCTTTTGGTGCTAAACATTTTCTCTTCAGCTTCCATTCCTAATGCAATATGAATGGAAATTCTCTCTTTTAAATGTTAGTTTAAATACATGGCTGGGTCCCAGGACTGCAAAGAGTTGGGATATCTGAATTCTATTGTTGTCTTCCTTTCAATCTTGAAAGCATTGTTCTATATCCAATGTCCATAGCTCAGTTTCATCATATATTAATTGAGAATATTGAAATACCTAGTTGAATTTCTCTTGAGGGAGTATGAGGTGACAGTCTCATTTATCTTTATAGGTTTTTGATTGATCCAGAACATTGTTTGACATTTCAAAGCCATTAGCTTTGTGTCTTATTTTCCATGTCAGAAAGTTAAAAGACAATTTTAAGTCATATCCAAAGGATAAGATATCTATGTCACATCCCTTTAGCAGGGACCTCTGAAAAGTCAAAAGGCAACATTAGGAAAAAAAAATCTTACCGGACCTTACATGATACCTTGATGAAGGTTTTCTAGCTTCACAGTTGATTCTTAGTTTCCATGTATTGTGTGTTGGGGTATTTTCAGATGTGTACCGTATTGTGATGAAGACAAGTATTCAAACATTTAGTAGATCTAGATGTTTAGCTTTAAAATCTTAGTTCAGAAGTATCCTGCAGTCTATTAAGAAATAGCCAATAACCAGAGGAACTCAGAAATGCCTGTTTTTCCTTATCCTGTCTTCATTTACATTTTGTCATATTCATATTTTGAGTACTTTGAGTATTCACTTATTTTCAATTTTTGTAAACAAACCTGTGTTTTCCCTCAATAGAAACTTTACCAAAAAGACTGGAATGAGACCAAGCAGAAAGGCTATGACTTCAAGGCAGATGCCATTGAAATCAAGCAAGCCAAAGCCTCCAGAGATATTGCCAGTGAGGTATGGCCTCTATTTCCTTGTGGTTTATCTCTTCTTTTAACAAATAGAGTTGTGTTTTTTTTTAAGAATTGAGGGGGGAGGTTAAAAAAAATCTATGTAAACAATTTTGTTTTGCACTAAAGACTTTCTCTATTTAAAAACATTAGAATGGGGTCACCTGGGTGGCTCATACAGTTAAGCATCTCCCTTCAGCTCAGGTCATGATCTCAGGGTCCTGGGATCAAGCCCCATGTCAGGTTTTGTGCTCAGTGGGGAGCCTGCTTCTCCCTCTCCCTCTGCCTGCTGCTCTTCCTGCCTGTGTTCATGCTCTCTCTCATTCTCTCTCCCTGTCAAATACATCTTTAAAAAAATAAAAACAAAAATAAAAAATAAAAAAAAAAATAAAAATAAAAAAAAAAAATAAAAAAAAAATAAAAACATTAAAATGGAATGAAGCACATTAAGGTTAGCATAGATGAGGTATGTGTATAACTTCTTGGTTGTTTCTAAGTAGAAGTGAAAAAAACATGAAGAATCTATGCAGAATTCTTGGGAAAAATTCAGGAACCAATAGATTTGATTATTGACCAGTGTCATTTTATCCCCCAAATATTTATGACATTCTCCATAAATATAGATCGCAGTTGAAAGTTTCATGTAAGATAAGACTGAAATCACATTTTATACGTAAGATTTTATACTGGAGGCTTATGTATAATGCTCTCAGCAACCTTTTGAAGTTCATTTAATGGTAATTTAAAAACTTAGTCAAAATAATTATCCTACCAAGCTCCCTACCTCCCACCCTCAGCTCCAAATCTTTAAGCAATCCTGTTCCCTTTGTCTGGGTTCTTCTCTATTTTTTATCTTGTATATCCACCTGTTTCTTCCCTCTTATTTCTCATTTTTATCTCTAAATACAATAGCCAATCTATAGTATCTGCCTTATTCCCACTTGTCTCTCCCTCCCTTTTGTCCAAGCTTTTCTATGTTATCCAAATATAGAAAAGACAAGACATTATCTTACTCTAGTCCTAAGACGCTTTTAGGACAAGTGTGAACAAGATGGAAACTCTTGTTCCCAGGCCTTTGTTGTCATCTAATTCAAACCAATGACCTTGCTTCCATTCTTGTGAAATATGCACCTTTTTTAACTGTCTCCAAAACCACACAAATAACTTTTTCCTACTGAGGTATTGTTAGTACTCTTGGGGACCAACTGACTTAATGTTCCACCATTCAGGCAACCTTGGAGACCCATGATTAAACCCACTGTGTCTTATTTTCCACATCTGAAAAATGTAATAGTAATAATAGTATGTACTTCACAGAGATGTTGGGAAGATTAAATGGGATTGTAGTTGCTACTAAACTATTTTTTACTAAAAAACTCAGCAGTTTTACACGGATCAACCTAATACATTTGAAGCACTCATAATAGTGTCTGGCGTATAGTCATTGCTCAGTAAATGTCAGCTATAATTTTTTGTAATTACCCTTATTCACCATACTATTTCCCTCCTGATTTATTCCCATTCTCTATCAAACTACCTAAAATAGCCCTATTTTCCTCAAAGTGAACTGAAATATATAATGACTGCCAATATTCAGAAAACATTTAATGAAAAGTCCTCTTACTACATTATTTTCATATGTCTGTTTATCTGATTTTTCACCACTTTAGTACAAGTACAAAGAAGGTTACCGTAAGCAACTGGGCCACCATGTGGGTTTCCGCACCCTACAAGATGACCCCAAATTGGTATGGTCTATACACGCTGCCAAGATCCAGAGTGACAGAGAATACAAGAAAGCTTATGAGAAGTCTAAAGGAATTCACAACACACCATTGGACATGATGTCAATTGTTCAGGCCAAGAAGTGCCAGGTCCTGGTTAGCGATATTGATTATCGCAATTATCTGCACCAGTGGACGTGTTTGCCAGATCAGAATGATGTGATCCAGGCTAAGAAGGCCTACGAACTGCAGAGTGATGTGCGTATATTTATCACCAGACTCTTGGGGGAGATGTGTGTCTCTGTGAATAGCGTCATGGTGTACTCCCTAGGGATATAATTTAAATGGTAATCTTAATAGAACCTAACATAATCTGTATATTTCATGGTTATAGAATCATTTGGAACATTGTCTTGTGGAGGATTCCTTCTTATGTACCAAGGTCTTATTTTTTTAAGACAAAAAAAAAATCTCTTATTCTATGTAATTAGATAGAAAATTTCAGTCCCAATTGTTTTTAACCCATTATGTTTGCATGATCAGATATCTAAATTTCAGAAACAAATTTGAACGTAAGGAAATGTTGGATTTTAAGTTTATCTGGTACATACAGAAAAAATGTATATGTACATATATTTATAGATAGAGCGGTGTATACAGATAAAAGTATATATTTTTTCCTCATTATATATGCCTCTGAAGACCTTATTCTCCCAAATTCTTACAGATGTTATTCTCTGTAGTGCAAAAAAAGGCAGATTTCAAGTGGTGAGCACAGATGCTCAACCTTGTATAAAAACAAAACAATGTGCCATTGCTGTGATTCCACAAGGGTCACTCGTCAGCGCTGCTCCAATTCCTGTAGGATTACGTGAACTTCTCCCAGAGATGTGTGCCAGAGATATAACACCCAAATATTAATATTTAATGTTGATTCTTCCGTTCCATGGGACTGGCCACCCAGCTAGTTTAAATAGAGGTACTGTGTGGCCTGCTGGCATCGTGGTCTAGTGAGCAGACTTGACTCTTTTGAACTCTGTGGTCCCTTCCTTCATACAGAACGTGTACAAATCAGACCTGGAATGGTTAAAGGGTATAGGATGGTTGCCAGAGGGTTCTGTGGAAGTGATGAGAGTGAAGAATGCCCAGAATCTCCTGAATGAGAGGTTGTATCGTATAAAGCCTGAGGACTTCAAATTCACCAGCATTGTTGATACCCCTGAAGTCATCCAGGCAAAGATCAATGCTGTACAGATCAGTGAGGTAAGCGGGGTTGATGATGCGTTCAGACGTATTGAAGAAGTCTCCATAAGAACTTTGTGACATTTAAGTTGCTACTACCAGGATTAGAACCTTGAACATTCATGTACCCAGATAGAATTTCACAGTCAATCAATTAATGGTATCCACAGTTCAGTTACCTAGATGACTCTTTGACATAGATGCGGTGGGCATCTTTATATTCCGCAGACTCTGATACACATTCTGAATACATTTTGAGGTCTTGCTTATAATGCAAGTCTACTAGGTAATACCATGATCACAGAACTGCCACCTTTTATTGCTTTTTAATCATGAGGGAAATGGAAAAGTCCAGGGGTGGCCTGAATATTAGATACCGTGATAGTTATTTGGGCCAAGAAAGCCAGGATTTTATTAGTGATGTGGATTATCATAGTTACCTGCCATGTAGGTTTACCTGCCAGATGATTACATGTGACTTAATGAAAAAGGATCATTTTACTACTGTATTTCTGATTCATTTTCCACTTATATTACACCACACATTAATGTATTCTTCTTGTTGGAGTCATTATTGGCACCTTTTAAATAACACAAATGAAGGGGTGCCTGGGTGGTTCAGTCAGTTGAGCATTTGATTCTTGATCTCAGCTCAGGTCTTGATCTTAAGGTTGTGAGTTCAAGCTCCATGTTGGGCTCCACGCTGCTGTGGAGAGTACTTAACAACAACAACAAAAAAATTCACACAATGGAAACAAAATGTGATCTAGATTTATAGCATTTATATCTGCGAACATCCAAAGAGAACTGTTAATTGTCCCTATAATTTTATTCATGCAGTAATTGGCCTATTTACTTATTAACCACCTTTTTTCCTTTTTACCAGCCATTGTATCGTGATGCCTGGGAGAGAGAGAAAGCGAATGTGAATGTGCCAGCGGACACTCCAGGGATGCTGCAGTCCAAGATCAATGCCATACAGATCAGTGATGTAAGGAGCTACACACTCACTTGGTTTACACAATATTTTCTGCCTCACTGAAACTTAAGTTGATATGTTCCAGAGGAAATTTATCAAAAGGCATTTCCCTATCATTCCTTTGATTTCTAGTATTTAAACAAATGAGAAGTGCCACGTGTGAGCACCCATGTACACAGGCATGCGTATGCATATGCACGTTGTGTTTATAAATAGTGATGTGTGTCCTTTGTTGAAAGGAAAAATGCACTGCTTTCACCAAAAACACCACATAAAAACATACATATGCAAGTATAGTATTACTTGGTTCTCTTTTTAGTGGCTCATCATTGATTTTTCCTTTTAAAGCCGAACGCTATGTATTTTTCTCATTTTTACATGATTTACTGTCTCCTAATTTCTTTCTTGAAAAAAATGAACTTTACTAAATTGCATTTAAAAATCTACTGGAAAAAAATAAAAATCTACTGGAACTTAATTTCATTATGAAACTAGCCTATTTTATAAATCTTAAGGGGAGACTAATTTTCCATGTGACTTAACAGGTTTTCTTACACATCAGTAAGGCTGACTCAGTGGCTCCCTCTTCATATTAACTGTGGCATTGCAATCTCCATTTGCAGAAACATTATAAACAAGCTTGGGAAGATGTCAAGATGACGGGTTATGACCTGCGGGAAGATGCCATCCCAATTCAGCACGCCAGGGCTTCCAGGGATATCGCCAGTGATGTGAGAGCTCCTTTTTTCCCAGCCTTAACCAACACTAATAGATGACATATGGGAGTCAATACTTTTCTAGTCTTTAGCTTAATTCCCAATACACTTAAGTAGAATGGAGATCATCGTGATTAGTGTCTTGCTTTGAAATCTCAAATCCAAGAATAACTTGTACAACAGTTAGGTGCCCCTTTTGCATCGGGCTTGGTTCTGTTCTTCTTATGTTTAAGCACAGGTTTTTATTTTCTTTTCACTATCTTCTCAAAATCATGTAATTTACAAGCACTTATAAAAATTCAATGGATACAAAAAGTTCTGTTTCTTGAAGTGCAGCATGCATAAGTTTCTCCTGTGATAATTTTAAACATACAGAATGTTCTTGTCCAGTGGATGGACAAGCATTTTAAAAAATGTATATGTTAAAATGTGCTAGAAATATATTTTTCCATTTACGGGATTATAAATTTTAGAATAAAAATATTTCAAAGTTTACACTTCAGTTTATTGACTAGATTCTTTGTTTAAATAAATTTAAAGTATGAAGCACTGGTGCTACTTGATTGTGGCAAAACATGAAGGTAGTAGACGACAGTGACTAAAGGTTGGGAAACACTAGATAAGCCTATATTGGGGATAATTTAGAAGCACGCTTCTTGCCTTAGAGATGCTCATAATGTATTCATGCATGTAGACATAGAAGACAAACCAATGTGTTAAGAATCATAAAACTTAGAGTATGGACTTAAAAACAGTGCCCAAAAGAGGCTAATGTAGGGAAGATGGATTTATTTGGAGCAGACTGTTTAGAAAAAGTGAATTGAGAAAAATGACTCTTCTTTTTTGTTCACATATACCAGTATCTATACAAAACCGCTTACGAGAAACAGAAAGGCCATTATATTGGATGTCGCAATGCCAAGGAAGACCCTAAGCTGGCTTGGGCAGCAAGTGTGTTAAAAATGCAGAATGACAGGCTGTACAAAAAGGCCTACAATGACCACAAGGCCAAGATCTCCATCCCAGTGGACATGGTGTCCATCAATGCTGCCAAAGAAGGCCAGGCCTTAGCAAGTGATGTGGATTATCGCCAGTACCTGCACCACTGGTCTTGCTTTCCAGACCAGAATGATGTGATCCAAGCCAGGAAAGCCTACGACCTGCAGAGTGATGTAAGTTGTTGCTTGTGCAGAGAGTACCAGCCGAGGTGCCTGAGTAGTGAGCTGTCCTCTAGGGAGAAAGCCTTCCACAGCTTTGCCTGGTCATTCCTCCTAGGCCTTGGGAAAATACAACTCCCTAATAAGCCCTTCCCTTTAGTGTTTTACCAACTTTACTGAATGCCTACCTTACTGCTAGGCTTATTTAGAGAGTTTTCTTTTTTACTGTTGGTGGTGCTACCAGAATTTTTCTGTAGATTCCTTAATGTGTGCTGTGTTTGTAGTTTCCTAAACATGAAAATTCCCATGGCCTCTCAATTGAAGAATGACAGGGATATTTCCTTAAAATTAATTTCAAAGGTTAGCAGCATGCTCCAAACTCCCTAGTTTCCCTTAATGTAGTAGTCTTCACAGTGTGTTGTTTCATTAGTTTACCTAAAGTGTTTTTAGATTTATTTATATTTTTTGCCCATTCTACTGGAAATCATGGGTTCTTTTAATTATTTAAACTTGGTTCCCATGAACTTCAAGGAATGCTTTCTCATAATGAATAAATTTGATACAGAAAAGTATACCCATCATGAAATGAGTTGCCAAGTGGTGGATTTAGGCCAGTTTTTAGAGAAATGCAGTCTGTGCATTAACCTGAATAACATTAGTATACGAAGGAATGCATATGAATCAAGTTTCTAAAGAATGAGAAAGGGAAACTTCAAAATCCGTATGTAATCTTTTTTGGGAATCCCTTCTTTTGAATTTTGGGTATCCATCATACTTTATACGCTAAAACATAAAATGTCCTTCTTCACTAAGATAGAAGTTTTACTCCATAATTCACTCCTCATACTATCTTTCTAGCTTGTTATTTGTATCCTATTAACTAGTTACTAAAATACCATTTCTGAAGAACAGAATGATTTTTTAATGAAATTAATAACTTGTGTTTGACATAGAGCAATTTTATCTGGTTAACCACTTACCTATCTATATCTGAGAAAACAAGTTCAAATAACCAAGAAAATGTAAATCCTAATTCAAAAGGAAGTGTTATCTTGGGAAAATGAAAAGCCAACTGAGATCAAAATTGTGGAACCAGGGATTGAATTCTTTGTTTTAAAATTAAAGTACAGTTTACATAAGTAAAGTACATAATATCACATTAGTTTCAAGTGTAAAACATAGTGATTCAACCAGTCTTTGCTCACCAGAAGTGTAGCTACCGTCTGTGACCATACAGTGCTATTTCAACACTGTTGACTATATTCCCCGTGCCGTACCTTTCATCCTAATGACTTATTCATTCCATAACTGGAAGCCTGTATCCCCCATTCCCCTTCACCCATTTTGCCCAACCCCCCACCCCTTCCCTCTTTATAATCGTCAAGGTTTTTCTATATCTGTGGATCTGCTTCTGCTTTTTTTTTTCTATATCTGTGGATTCTGCTTCTGCTTCTGCGTTTGCTTGTTTTTATTCATTTGTTTTTGTGTTTTAGATTCCACATATAAGTGAAATCGTGTGGTGTTTGTCTTTCTCAGTTTGACTTATTTCGCTTAGCATAGTACCCTCTAGGTCCATCTATGTTGTCACAAATGGCAAAACCTCATCCTTTTTTTTATCCTGAGCAATATTTCATGCATGCATGCGTGTGTGTGTGTGCGTGCCTGTGTGTGTGTACACACACACACCACATCTTTGTTATCCATCCATCTCTTGGTTGCTTCCATACCTTGGCTATTGTCAATAATGCTGCAGTAAACATTTAGGTTGCATGTATGTTTTTGAATTAGTGTTTTCATTTTCTTTGGGTAAATACCCAGTAGTGGAATTACTGGATCATACAGTATTTCTATACTTAATTTTTTGAAGAACCTTGTTACTGTTTACCACCGTAGGATTGGATTCTTAATTACCCCTTTAAAATACACCATGTGCCAGGTATTGTGCTAAGCACTGAAGATACAATGGTGAATGAAGAGGAAGAACCAAGACAAAGTTTCAGACTTTACAGAGTTTACATTGATAACAAATAAACAGATATTAACTAGACAATATCAATAAAAAATCTGATGGCTGAGAAATAATGATCGATGGTGCTATGAAAAAGTGAGGTGGGAAAAGATTATCCAAGGAATTACTACATTAATGGGGATTGCAAGGGAGCACAGGAGCTGGTTCTGTGAGGAAGACACAGCGCATTCCTACAGAATGACCAATATATGCAAAGGGGGAGGGCTGTATACGAACCACAAACCAAAAAGCCAGTGTGGTCAGAATGCATAGGTTAAAAGGAAGCATATAAGATGGTGCTAGATTATCATCACCTTCTAGTCCATGTAAAGAATTTGATCTTTTTCCTAAGGCCAGTGGGAAACCATGCAATGGGAGGAATGTTGTGGTGTCAGATTTGAATTGTGAATTTTATGAGGATTGTTCTGGCTGCTGTGCAGAGAACTTACAGGAAAGCCTGTTATTATTGCTTTAAAAGTCCACCCGAGCTAGTATGAGGTTACTTAAATATTATTGAAAACCTTCCCTGCATCCCATAGAGAGAGAGCTCCTTCTGCATCATTCTGCTTTATGAGTGCATAGGTGCCCTGCCACAGAAAAAGCAGACTAGAACGTTGCTGGGCTCTAATGCATCCTGCTCTGCACATGATGAATTGTGTTTATTGGGCCAGTGCTCAATTTTAATTAGTTTGTGGGAGGTAAAATATACCATAAAACTTCTTTCTTACTTTATCATAATTAAAAACAAACCCTGCTTCTACCTAACTTTGTTTTCTTTCCCAGGCCATCTATAAGGCTGACTTGGAGTGGTTACGTGGCATTGGCTGGATGCCCGAAGGGTCTCCTGAAGTGTTGAGAGTCAAAAATGCTCAGAAGATCCTACTAGACAGTGTCTATCGGACACCTGTAGTGAGCCTCAAGTACACAAGTATTGTTGACACACCAGAAGTTGTCCTTGCTAAGTCGAATGCTGAAAATATTAGTATTGTAAGTCACTTTTCCTCATCTATGTTAAAATTAAGTCATGTTTGTGACTGATAATTAACCCAATAATCTATCTGTAAAATGATTCCATTGATGATTTTAGGTTTTAATATGTAATGTTAGTAGGATTGTTTTATTGTTATTTATAGATTTTAAACAAAAATATTAATTTCATATTAAATTTGAGTAACTTATATGAAAAACTTTTAGGTGTTTTTCCTTAATATGAAAAATTTGGGATCAGAAAAGGTAAAAGTTGTGCACTGAACTAGAAAAATTAAAAATTGCAAAGTAATGTTGTTATTGTGTTTTCTTCCGCAGCCAAAGTACAGAGAAGTTTGGGACAAGGATAAAACTTCAGTCCACATCATGCCAGATACTCCAGAAATTAATCTCGCTAGAGCCAATGCTCTTAATGTGAGCAATGTAAGTACCTCAACAGACTCCCTTTTTGCTTAGAAAGTCACCCAGTTGGTGCTATGATATCCCTGGGGAGCTCTTTATAGGCAAGAGAGAAAAGATTGGCTGGCTGGGGATGGGGAGAACTCTTTACCATCAGCTTTCTTACCAGGAGTGAGGAAAGGAGCAGATCCCTGGCTCTGAGTCACCCAGCAAGGTCAGCGACCAACCCAGTGAGCCAAAGTCAACGTGACAAAAGGGAGAAGAAAATAAGTTACAGGAAAGCTGAAAAAAGAATGAATGAAGAGACATATGAACAAGAAAGGGGCATTAATGACAGATGAACACAAAATAATTTTGGGAATTCTTTGCAAAACTTTATACAAATTAACTTTAAAACCTGGATCTGTAGGGGATTTTTAGGAAATCATAAATTAACAAAATGACTCCGGAAAAAGAATAAAAACATATAGCAAGAAATTAAGATTATTAAGGACTCTTCTTTCTCCTCTCAGATGTCAGGGTCATCCAGGTGATCTCATAGGAGAATACTTTCAAAAGGTTAAGACTTTAAGTGATTGAGGATTGATCCGTGTTCTCCAAGTTAGTAGATGAAGTTTACTCTCAAACCCAGATTTTTTTAGTTCAGATAAAAAATATATTTGACTACACAGACAAAAACGTATTACATAATTTAGAAGAGTATAACAATATATGTAATAAAACTAAATAAAAACAAAAGATTTTTAAATAACATAAGTTTACATTAAATATCCTTTAGTACATTGAAATATGGAGAATACTTTTTCTTTTGTACAAAAAGAGTCAATTGTTAAATAGGACCACCCAAAATTCATAAAAATACATGAATGAAAATTCATACAAAACTTGCCTATACTTACAAGGGCAAAATTCGTGTGAGTACTCTTATTTCAAACATGCAAAGCCCATGAAACTCTTAAGAATTAAAATTCATCTCTCCTTTCTACACTGTTATTAAAGCTTCCATATTGATTAGTATGATTTCTGAATTATACATTTAAATTATTGTTATTTGAGTCTTTCTGACATTGTCGATACAGAATGATTCCATTTGAATATGAACATATATTTTAAAAGCTGTCTGTAAATCTGCCACTACCTTAATTAACTTCTCTGTATAAATAAAAACACGCTGCATTTAGAAAATGGCTATTGTGGAGGCACTTGGGTGGCTCAGTCAGTTAAGCATCTGACTGTTGATTTCAGCTCAGGTGGTGATCTCAGGATCAGGCTCTGTGCTCAGTGTGCCTGCTGCTTGAGATTCTCTCTCTCTGCCCCTCCCCCTGCATGCTCTCTCTTTCTTTCTCTCTCAAATAAATCTTTTTTTTTTTTTTTAATGGCTACTGGGGTGCCTAGGTGGCTCAGTCGGTTAAGCATCCAACTCTTGATTTCAGCTCAGGTCTTGATCTCAGGGTTGTGATCTCAGCCCACATTGGGCTCCACGCTGAGTATGGAGCCTGCTTTAAAAAAAAAAATGGCTGTTAACCTCTGTGCCTCAGAAGGAACATCGAAAATTCCCAAATAATATTCATCATCAACCGTATAAGAAGATCTAAGAAATCATCCTGGGAAAAACCTCCCCACAAAATGTTTATAATACTGAAGATTACAAAATTGAGTTTAATTCTAAAATTAAATAAATTGAATTATTGAATTAAATCCAGTAATCATCGTTGTTTGATCTTAACTGTATTTCAATGCTGCCAATACACCGGTACAAAGAGCCATTAAGCTCTGTTATATAAACTGTGAACAACTACTTAGAAGCCATGATTTAAATTAGAACTCTCATCAAGCCCAGATCTTTGGACTCTAGATGCAGTTTCATATTCCAGGAGCGTGGTACAGAATTAACCTTTTACCTATTCCCTTCTTAAATGATTCTGGGGTTTCAAACTGTCCTGCTTTGATATTAATTCTACTTGAACCCCTGAAGTTAACAGTACATCTGAATCTGAAATGCTACCTTATTTTTTCTCCTCTTCAGAAAATTTACCGCGAAGGTTGGGATGAAATGAAGATGAGCTGCGATGTACGGCTGGATGCCATCCCGATCCAGGCTGCCAAGGCCTCCAGGGAGATTGCCAGTGATGTAAGTGTGACCTTGTTTGACTTGCCCATTTTTAAGCAAACAGCTTAGGTGCATCAGGAGCACATATTGTGATCCATCTGCTTTGTTTTTCCATCTCCAGTATAAATACAAGCTTGACCATGAGAAGCAGAAGGGACACTACGTGGGTACCCCCACTGCCAGGGATGACAACAAGATCCGCTGGGCCCTCATAGCTGGCAAGATTCAGAATGAAAGAGAATACCGGCTGCACTGGGCCAAATGGAAGACCAAGTTCCAAAGCCCTGTGGATATGCTTTCCATCGTGCATTCTAAAAATTGCCAGACCCTGGTCAGCGACATTGATTATCGCAATTACCTACACCAGTGGACATGCATGCCTGACCAGAACGATGTGATTCAGGCCAAGAAAGCCTACCAACTGCAAAGTGATGTGAGTGGGCTACATTTTAGAATGAGCTTTTCTATCGTTTTGCAAAGACTCCCAGAAAGTTTATATCATTGAATTTTGTATCATCACATCCTGCTTTATATGCCAAGAGTTTGGTTTTAGTTAGACCTTGTAATATGGTGTCAGAAATCACCAAAGCCATGAAAGATTTAGATTCTGTATCAAGGAGTAAATGGTTGTGTGAATCTAAATCTTAATCTTAACAGTAACAGTATAAAGACAACTACTATGAAAATATTATTTGTGGAATTTAAGTGGAACAACAGAGGTTGATACCATAAGACAGACCTTGGCAGTCTTATAGGGCACAGGATATAGGCACAGAGAAGATTTTTTAGTTGATAGAGTGTTTAAAAAATCTTTGAATTAAGTTGCCAATGCTTTTAAATCAGGAAATTTGGAGTACAAATCTAAGATTTCTTAGCTCTTTAGAAAAATCAGAGAATGAAGCTCTGGACATGCATTACCCTTTGGCCACAATAGCTGGAGCTGAATTGAGGCTAACCCCCTTTAAACAGAAAATATGTCCCCCAATTTTCCATATCACCTGACCTAATGAATTTATTTATGTTACCTGCCAGGCTGCTTGAGTATGTCATCCTTATGTTATATCTGTCCGTCACACCAAGGGGTAGAATAAATAGGACCATGTGACCGGGGTTGCTGACATCACTCAGCTTTGTTTCCACAGGCTGTCTACAAGGCGGACTTGGAATGGTTACGTGGAATCGGGTGGATGCCGAACGATTCTGTTTCTGTCAACCATGCCAAACATGCTGCGGACATCTTCAGTGAGGTATCACAAGATCTTACCCTGCCATTCAGTGCATTTCCTGGGAGACTGAACAAAAATGTACAGCCAAAATGCAGCCATTCCCCATCCTCCATTTTAACAATCACAATTGCTGTCATTTACGTCAGACATACTTGTTCCCAAAACAATCCCGTACTGTCCCAATCACAGGGAAACACAACCACGGTATAATATGCAGTGTACTCAGTTGTTGCTTGGAACTGTATGAATTGAAAACTTCTTTTGTCACCAATGGCAATACATGTGGGAGAAGTTTGTTCAATTGAAAAAAATGTATTGAGTAACATGATGCATAAGATGATATATGACTCTGGTAACTAAGCAAACTGCTACTTTAAAATCCATGGGAGATATGAGAGGCCAACCCAGTTGTTAAAAAATAAAATGCTAAAAAGTCAAATTTGTCAAGAAGGTGCCATTCAAATATGGCTCTCTACGCTTCTAGTAGAGAAAGACCCTTAAATCTAGTGTCTCTTTGTCCACTCAGGCAGGACAAACCATCTGAAAGATGTTTTCTTTCCAATAGAAAAAATATCGCACGAAAATAGAAACTCTGAACTTTACTCCCGTGGATGACAGAGTTGATTATGTGACTGCAAAACAAAGTGGTGAGATCCTAAATGATGTAAGTACATGGCTGTCATTCTAAAATTGTCAGATCGTGAAATGTCATTTCCAAAGATTTCCACCTACTTTAGCTCAGCGTGCAGTCATTGTCTGAGACACAGACTGTAATCATGAGATGATGCTAGCATTTGCCTGAACAACATTATGTTTCCTTAATATCAAGTTACTTAACCCTCTGGACTCTCCTTTCCAGATTAAATACCGGAAAGATTGGAATGATACCAAATCAAAGTACACCCTCACCGAGACCCCCTTGCTGCACACTGCCCAGGAGGCAGCCCGGATACTGGACCAGGTATGGGTTTCAGCCAGATGCCTGATATTCCTGGAGGGTGGCAGGGGGTACCGAGGACGATACTATAAAGGTGAGAGATGTATGCACATGACTAGCACCCTTCTGACTCCTTAGGTTAAGCTCTGTTGTGGCTCTCTGTCTTTTAGTATCTGTACAAGGAAGGCTGGGAGAAACAAAAAGCTACGGGTTACATTTTGCCTCCAGACGCGGTACCATTTGTTCACGCCCATCACTCTGGTGACGTTCAGAGCGAGGTAATTCATCCTTCTACGAGTGCACGCTGGGGGCTCCTGGGGCTAGCAGGCCTGGCCAGGCCTGGGGATGGTTGGAGTCCCTGCTCCCTTCTGGCCCTCTCTGTGGGCTTTGAGAGTGTTGTTTTGTTGGCTTCTTTAAAAGCTATGGTTTGAGTGTTTACTCTCTTCTATTCCCTCACTTCCTTAAAATCTCTAAGCTTTCCAATAAAACATAGGCAGAATTAGAAAACAAATGTATTTTTTTTTTACTTTTAAATTGGTATTTCTTCATATTTATTATGTCAGTACTTTTTGTTCTTTATTCTCGGGGGCAGGTGATAAAAGGCTGAGGGGCTGTGTGTGCTGATGTTTCAAGCTCCCCTTTTCTTTGTCACAACTGATGGAATCTCTATTTTTTTTTCCCTCCCACCAGCTGAAATACAAAGCTGAACATGTAAAACAAAGAGGTCATTATGTTGGTGTTCCAACAATGAGAGATGATCCTAAACTGGTTTGGTTTGAGCACGCAGGCCAGATTCAGAATGACCGACTGTACAAAGAGGACTACCATAAAACAAAGGCCAAGATCAATATACCCGCTGATATGGTGTCCGTGTTGGCCGCCAAGCACGGGCAGGACCTCGTCAGTGATATTGATTACCGTAATTACCTGCACCAATGGATCTGTCATCCTGACCAAAATGACGTTATCCAGGCAAGGAAGGCCTATGACCTACAGAGCGATGTAAGTGATTTTTGTTTCTTAATGACCTAGGAATGTATGGTGTACTCGGAGAGTTATAAGCCGCACTCTGGAAGCACCAGGCTTTGAAACTTTGAGCCATAAATATTGAATTTGTTCCCAGAAGGGAATCGAGGCTGAATCTGATGTAAAGAAAGACCAGGAGCAATGATTGACTGAGAGCTTTGCCTTTTTGACTGCGTATTTCTGAATAACTTTCAAAGCCAATTTTTTAAATTGGTTTTTTTGTTTTTGTATCATCTTTGACATCACCAACATCTCACATCGGCCTGGAAGATTATCAGCTGATTTAAAAAAAATAAGTGGCTTGGGGTGAGAATGGAGAGTGAGTTGGGATTTTAACAATGCTAGGTGGCAGTTAGCATAGACAAAGACCTGGGAAAGCCCTTTGCCAAGCATCTCTTTTTCCTTCTGACGTTTATGAACGACTTTTGCTTGCAAAGAATCAAAGCAAAAGGAAAACAAAATACTGATAAATTATCTGAGGGCCCAGAATGTGCTCCAACAGAGCTTTGGTGAGGGTAGGGAAGAGAATACATGACCTAGGCCACCTTGCAGTGAGACCTGAGCCCAGACCTCTAGCTGCTGCCAGCAGTTCATAAGGAACAGAAGCTCCATGCATCGACCTGATGCTCAGACGTACCCTGGTGCTAACCCACCTGGTCTTCTCATTACCACGTTGGAAACAGGAAGTCAGGCTGCCTGCCACACAGGTGTTGAGCTTGAACTTGCCACCTCCCTGTTGCTGCAGCAGAATGATGGTTATGGACATTTAACCAGATCAGCAGCTCCATTGTGGTTGGTGTGGAGTGGGGAGGGGAGAGCTAGGCCTGGCCAGGGGGATGTGTCCCCTACTCTACCATACAGGAGCATTTAGTTGTATCACTTCCTTTATGTAGTTAGTCTAAAGGTCCCACATATTTCTAAGTAATTAAATATAAGTTCATCTAAAATCACACCCTCCTGGGTAAAACCCTTCCTTAGGCTCAATGCTGAAAACAATGGCTCCCTGCCTATAGCTCCCATAGCCCTTGAGTGTTCTTGCTTCTACACTCTCCACTTATAAAGGAATATAAAAGGACTTATCCCTCAAAGCACCTAGTACAGTACTTTGCTCATAATAATAGGCTCACGAAATACCTCTCAGATGAACAGGTGAAATCATGATTGCATCAATGAGATGACAGTCACTAGAGGGAAATCCTTAAAAAGCTCCTGAAAAAGTTGTTTCAGACCTACTGTCTGTAATCCTGTGCCTGAGTCATTTATGCCTGCGTTGTATCTCTCTTCCTGCTCTCAGAATGTCTACAAGGCTGACCTGGAGTGGCTCCGTGGCATTGGCTGGATACCCCTGGACTCTGTGGACTACGTGAGGGTTACGAAGAACCAGGAAATGGTGAATCAGGTACACAAACCCTGTTCTTACCTAATGCCTGGCCGCCTTGCCTGCCATGTGGGGGCAGGTACCCACTGGAAGGAGACCGGTCTTCATCTGTTTCCTTGCAGATAAAATACAAGAAAGCTGCTCTTGACAACTATCCTAACTTCACAAGTGTGGTGGATCCTCCAGAGATTGTTTTGGCGAAGATTAACTCAGTCAATCAAAGTGACGTAAGTTTGCTTTGTGTACAGTGATGTGTGCATGGACTGGGGAGTTCATTGTGTCTCATTGACTGCATTTGCTCACCTGCAGGTAACTGCTTGTAAGAAAATGGACAGTGGGGCGGGAAACTAGAAGATCATCTCTGGTGGGCATGTCTTTAAAGTCACTAGTAAGAGGTGTACTGTACTCACTTTCAAAAATACATCTATAAAAAAAAATACATCTATATTCTTGTCCAACTTATTCTATTAGGTAAAATGAACTGAAATCTAATCAGTTCGTTCATTTTAAATCTCTAAATGTAGACTGGTTATTATCTTACTGGGTAGAAACTATGAAACTTTAAATATACATTTATATTAACCAAAGATTTGGATTGGTTTTGTCTTGTTTTCTCTCCTTAGATAAAATATAAAGAAACATTTAATAAAGTATTGAAGGGCAAGTATACATTTTCTCCAGATACACCATATATCACCCACTCCAAAGACATGGGAAAACTCTACAGTACTGTAAGTTTTATTTTATGTGATTTACAACTCAATTCTTAATTTTAAGCTCTTAATTCATCTTCTTGGCTGATTTTGTGAACAACTGAACTTATAAGAGCTATCATTTTTATTGTGTTTAATCTTGTTTATTAGAAATAACTGCTCTTGTTTATTAGAAGTAGCATTTATTCGGCTGTTTTTTTTTTTGTTGTTGTTGTTTTTTGTTTGTTTGTTTTGTTTTGTTTTGAGCTCCAAAGATGTGCCAGGCACTGTAGAAAGCGCTATGGGGCTAATGCTCAGAGAAGCCCATCAGGAGTCCATGCCAATGAGGGGGATGGACAGGCAAATAGATAATAAGGTAGCAGGTGCTATATCAGCTGTAGGTGCACAGAGGACTGAACACCTGCTAACAGGGAAAAGAGAGGAAGGGCCAGTCCCTCTCTGGAAGTCATGTGTAAATATCTCCAGCCAACAAATGGAACACTAATTTAATTCAGCCGAGTTAAGGGATGATGTGTGTGCGCGTAGTGTGTCTGTGTGTATGCCCAATGGGAAGCAATCTTTGGTGATTCTCTACCTGTGTGAAAATGTATTTCCACTTTTACCAGAACTTAAATACAGCTATACTCTGTTATAAATGTCCTAAAACACCCTGATGTCTGTAGATTCAATCTGCAGTAAGCCAGAAGATTCTCCCGTACTCTTAGGTAGATGCAGTAAGGTCTCTTGGCCTTTAAACATAAATATTTTACCTTGGTTTTAGCATTTTATTTTTAGCAATACCTGAAGGAAGTTGACTACAAACTTGCTGACACATATTTCTTTGTTCCAGATACTGTACAAAGGGGCATGGGAAGGGACCAAGGCCTACGGCTACACCTTGGATGAGCGGTACATTCCCATCGTGGGAGCTAAGCATGCCGACTACGTGAACAGTGAGGTCAGTGGTGGTTTTTCCTCCGTGTGTTCGAGAGTCTTCTCCGGGGAGCTGGTCTGAAAATCCCAGGGATTCTCAACGTTGTACCTACTTCACAGCTTAAATACAAAGAGACGTATGAGAAGCAGAAGGGCCACTACCTAGCTGGAAAAGAAATCAGTGAGTTCCCTGGTGTGGTCCACTGCCTGGATTTCCAGAAGATGAGGAGTGCGGTAAGCAAAGCTCACTGTGATGAGGATTTGAACCCTGGAGGGTGCTGTTAGGGCCTGTTGGTGACCTGTTCTTCGGTTGAGAGAGCCATGGGGTGGTGAGGAAGGAGTCATTCCTTCCCTGAGATTCATCCCACCCCTGCCGGTTACCGTTGGTAACGATGGGCTTTCCTCCCTTTCCTTCCCTCCTCCACTTCCAAACCCACAGTGAAGTACCTGTTTGGAAAAAGGAGAAAACACAAGGTGACTACTTACCCCTGTGTTATGAAAGGAAGGGAAATTGGGAACAAAGAATATATTTAAAAAGTATCTTTTAACCTTTGTTTATCCTGAAGGTACTGATCTATACGAGGGATAAGACCCCGAGAGAGATGGATCTGAATAATTAACATTTTAATTTTTCTTCTTTTTGTCTTTAAAAAAAAAAATGTGCTTCTTTAGTTGAACTACAGAAGAGATTACGAGGATACCAAAGCAAATGTGCACATCCCCATCGATATGATGAATCACGTGCTGGCCAAACACTGCCAGTACATCCTCAGTGACCTGGAGTACCAGCACTACTTCCACCAGTGGACGTCTCTCCCGGAAGAACCCAGCGTTATTCGGGCCCGCAACGCGCAGGAGATCCTGAGCGATGTATGATGCCCTTTCTGCAGCTTGACTTAGTTACACCTTCACTCAACCGTGCCTTGGCCCCCTATGCTCCATTTGTCCCCGTATTCATAAATTTTGCTGCTTTTTAAAGCACAGTGGCATGCATAACCACTTTTTGGTGTGAGAATCCCCTCTGAGCCATGTGACCCCTATGTTAAATATTTAACCTGTTTTTTACTCCGGACAAAACTTTAGCCCTTCCTCTCCTCCTAGGCTTCTTTAGGTCAGGGTGGAAAAGCCCTCCAGCTGGTGCAGGGCCCACCCTATGACCGCTAAGCCCTCAGCACAGCCAGTGGCTGATGGGAAGTTATCAAAATGCCCGATTATAAATTCAGTTAGTACCTGTCACCTCTCATCATGCCTTCTTTCTGGCAGAACGTGTATAAGGATGACTTGAATTGGCTGAAAGGCATTGGATGCTACGTTTGGGATACGCCTCAGATCCTCCAGGCCAAGAAATCCTATGATCTCCAGAGTCAGGTGAGATCTTCCCAGAAGGACTGGCTCTCTGTGGGTCAGTGGAATCGTGGTGCTTTCAGTGGGGTGACAGCCAGGCCAGCCCTGTGCCCGGGTTAGAGAAAGCTGCTCTAACAGTACGTGAGCCGCAGAAACCAGAGGCCCCTGCCCGATACAGCCTCTCCTGATGACCTGCTTTGGTGTGGGACCTTCTCGGTTTTGGTCTCTCCTGGGGTTTAAGCGTTTGATGTTTGTACAGAACATTTCCTGTGAGGTGTTTCAGAGTGAACCACCCTCAAGCATCTACACAGAAGTTGCTTAGGTTAACTTGCAGAGAGTAGAATGCAAATGCATGCTTTGACCTTACGGAGGTAAGTTCTGAAGTAAAAAAAAAAAAAAAAAGTAGATGTTTGGAAAATGTCCCCAGGTTATGGTTTAGCTCTCCTAGAGTGGGGTAACAGATGGTTGAGGCACTCAGGGATGGGGGTGCATGCATGGAAAAGTCAACAAAATGACAAAGAGGATCTGGCAAAGAGCCAGGTTTTGATGACCATACAAAGTCAGCAGGAACACAGAACGATGGCGTCTCTGTTACTATTAAAGCAGAAACCCAGAATGAAATAAAGGCTCATCTAAGTTGGCACAAACCACTGATTCTGATGGCAGACGTGTATTTTACCATTTCTGGTGCCTGCTTTTTCTTTACAGATACTGTACACGGCAGCAGGTAAAGAAAATCTGCAGAATTATAACCTGGTCACAGATACACCACTTTACGTGACTGCTCTTCAAAGTGGCATTAATGCCAGTGAGGTGCGTCTTCTCAGACTTCTCTCCCGGGACAAGCCATTCCTGTCCTTCTGTATTTTTGAACAGCAGAAAAGAATAACCCATCTTTTTTGTGTGTAGGTGAAATATAAAGAAAACTATCATCAGATTAAGGACAAATATACAACAGTCCTAGAAACAGTGGATTATGACAGAACCAAGAACCTGAAGAATCTTTACAGCAGTGTGAGTTATTTTTCTCATCTTCCCTGGAGACAATAACGGAATAGTTGGGATAGGGACCTTATCCCCCAGGTTTTTTCAGGCACCTCCAGATTCCTACTTTATCTCATCAGTAGACCTAGTGACCATTAAATGAGCCCCAAGTGGAGTATCACACCATGCCATGCATTGGCACAGATTTGGGAGCTCCTTCCTTATTGCAGGCGGGTACGGTCGAAGCTACGCTACCCTCACCCTGAACTTGTCCTTCCCTGGCTTCTCCACAGGCAAGGGGCTTACAGCCTACAAAGACACTCTTTCTTTTTTTTTTTTTTTTTTTTGGTCTCTGAATTGGTTAATTCAACAAACTTTTTCTTTTCTTTTTTTTTTAAATAATAAATTTATTTTTTATATTTTTTATTGGTGTTCAATTTGCCAACATACAGAATAGCACCCAGTGCTCATCCCGTCAAGTGCCCCCCTCAGTGCCCGTCACCCATTCACCCCCACCCCCCGCGCTCCTCCCCTTCCACCACCCCTAGTTCTCAACAGACTTTTTAAAACTTCATTTTGAAATTCTTTTAGATTTCCAGAGAAGTTGCAAAAATAGTCCAGAGAATTCCAGTGTAGTTTTCTCTGTAATACAACCATGGAAACTAAATTAACGTTGTCGCAGTGTTATAGACTTCATCCAGATTTCACCAGAGTTTTTCCACTAATGTGCTTTTCTGTGTCAGGCGCCAGCCCATCGTCCCATTTTGCATTTAATTGATATGACTCATTAGCTTTCTTCAATCTGATCATTTCTCAATTTTTCCTTGACTTTTTCTGATTGTAACACTTTTGAGGGATACTTTCCAGTTATTTTGTAGAATGTCCCTCAATTTGGTTTTATATGATGTCTTATGATTAGATGAAGACAGTCCATTTTTGGTGAGCGTAACACAAAAACTTCTCTCCGGCATCATGGCGGGTAGGACGTGATGCCGGTAGCTGGTGATGTTGAACGTGGTGACTTGGTTAGGTGGCTGTCTGCTGAGCTTCTCCACTGTAATGTCATAATTTTTCCCTTTGTTATTAATACATATCCTGGAGGGAGATACTTTGGGACTTTGCAGATAGCCTGTTTCTCTTCAAATGTTCCCTCATGTATTTTACCATCATTAATGGGTCTTGCCTGAAACAACTTTTACTGTAGAATATGCCTGTTGGTGATTTTCTGTTTTGTTTTTTTATTTTTTATCCCTCGAATTCTTCGGTAAGAAACAACCCTTCCTACCATTTGGTGTTTTTTTTTTTTTTTTTTACTTGTGTCAGTATGAACTCATGGATATTTAATTTCTTCTATGTGATGTAGTCTGATACGGTTATTTATTTTGTTGCTCAAATCATTTCACCTTTGCCCATTGGGCACCTTTCAGGGTGGCTCCTATAAGACCTTAACATACTCTGTCATTGTTTTTGAGCACTTCCTTACATTCTGGCACCACAAGATATTCATCTTGTATTTTCCCTGTTCCAGACCCCCCTCTCTCCAAGGAGCCCTGGTCTATGTATTAAGGATTGGCATTTAAAAGGCAAAAATCTAAGCACTAGGCATGCTCACTACTGCTGGGACCATTATATGGACAGAGCTTAGAAATATATTATGGATACTAACCTCTGTATGCATACATATCAGTATTTATTTCCATTGTCTAATTATATCTATTCCTTAAACCATGAGTTCCTATTGATGCTTCCTATATCATTCAACACCACAGACTTTAGACTATCTTATTTTTCCAACTTGTGGCTTTTTTTTTTTTCTAGAAAGCCTGGCCCTCATTACCTATGATATGTTTGCTTATTCGTTCAACTTTTTTTTAAAGATGTATTTATTCATGAGACACAGAGAGGCAGAGACACAGGCAGAGGGAGAAGCAGGCTCCCTGCAGGGAGCCCGATGTGGGACTCGATCCCAGGACCCTGGGGTCATGCCCTGGGCTGAAGCCAGACACTCACCCCTGAACCCTCCAGGCGCTCCTATTGAACTTTTATAGGCACATAGTTTTTAGGATTGCTAACCCATATTCCTGTGAGAAACAAATGTACTACAGTATCTTATTTGGTTATTTTTGTCTATAGCTTAATGAGTCAAAATACCATTTTCAAAAGTAAAATAAATTGTTTTCTAACTCCCTTCAGCATAGTCTTGTCATGCATTTATAACACAATTAGGTTTATTTGTTATGATTTGTATTCCATTGGCATCCCCTTCCCCATTCCGCTTGATTCTGTTTTAATTTACACACAGTAAATCACTCTTTGTAGTATATAGCACTACAGGATTTTTTTTTAAAACAAGATTTTATTGATTTGAGAGAGAGAGGATGAGCAGGAAGAGGGGCAGAGGAAGAGGGAGAAGCAGACTTCCCTCTGAGCAGGGTTCTCCAGGCTCATCGTGACCTGAGCTGAAGGCAGATGCTTGACCCACTGAGCCACCCAGGCGCCTCTGGACTATGGCTTTTAACAAACGCAAAGTCATGTATTCACCCCAGTGAAGACACAGAAAATCTATCACCTCAAAATTACCCTCTTGCTTCCTTTTCCTTCCTTGAGATCCACAGAAGCATTTTATGCACCTATTTTTAAAGAAACAAACTTTTAAAAACCTTTTCTAGAATGTCATGTAAATGGGATTATGAAGTCTGCAGCCATCAGGTCTGTTTCTTTGTCTTAGTAAAAATCCACATATGTACTCTACACGTTGCTGTAAAAACCAGTAGTTTATTGTATTTATTACAGAGTGATATTCCGTTGTATGAATATACCACAACTTATTCATTCACAGTCGAGGGATACCTGAGCTGTTTCTAGTTTTTGACAATTATGAATAAAGCTGCTGTATACATTTGAGTATAGGTTTTTGTGCATATGTTGCATATGTAAGTTTTCATTTTCTTGAGTAAATAAATACCTAGGAATAGAAGCAATTCTTGCGTTCCCACTAGCTCCAAAAAGTAAGAAAGGATAAATAGATTTTTTTTTTTTTTTTTTTTTTTTTAGGATAAATAGATTTTAAGTGGTTTTCACCCTTCAAGAATTCCTAGACCTACAGGAAATGAACACAGCATCAAAAACTTTGTTTTAATTTCCATACAGTAAAATTTCACTCTTTGTGGCCTACAATACTATAACTTTACAAATGCACAGTCATACACATTCACCACTGTCGTCAAGATACAGAAAAGCTCTTTATCGCTCCATGATAACTGCCAAACTAGAATAAGTACCATGGCAGAGAACAGAATAATGGACCATAAAATTATGGTCACAACATTAAACCCATTATTCACCGAGGGGGACATGGGTCCTACCGAGTATGAAGATCAGGGGTGGTTAAGCTGTGTCTGAAAAAAAGATACAGGAAAAATCCCCTGCAATCCAACCAGAATGCATTTCTCTATACTCACAAGATGGTTTTTAACCCCTGTAGAACCTGTACAAGGAGGCTTGGGATAGAGTGAAGGCCACCAGCTACATCCTGCCTACCAGTACCATGTCCCTGACGCATGCCAAGAACCAGAAGCATCTGGCTAGCCATGTAAGTCAAGTACAAGTGTGATGACCTCTCACCCACCCCCTGCCTTCCCCAGTTCTCCACTCCTGGAATTTTTCTAGCTGACTCATGTGTTTTATAATATGTTTATGTATATTGTAAAAGAAAATCTGAAATTACAATGAGCTATTTACATATCATAGTAAGGTTTATGAACTTCAACCCTTTATGCCCAAAATGTTCTTAAGTAAAGCCTTTTTTTTAATGTTTTTATTTTAATTTTTTTAATAATAAATTTATTTTTTATTGGTGTTCAATTTGCCAACATACAGAATAACACCCAGTGCTCATCCCGTCAAGTGCCCCCCTCAGTGCCCATCACCCAGTCACCCCCACCCCCTGCCCTCCTCCCCTTTCACCACCCCTAGTTCGTTTCCCAGAGTTAGGAGTCTTCATGTTCTGTCTCCCTTTCTGATATTTCCCACCCATTTCTTCTCCCTTCCCTTCTCTTCCCTTTCACTGTTATTTATATTCCCCAAATGAATGAGACCATATAATGTTTGTCCTTCTCCGATTGACTTACTTCACTCAGCATAAAGCATAATAAAACCTTTTATTGTAAAATGACCTATAACCTTCATTGCAGTCCTAAGAAGCTAGTTCTCTTTCAGAAAATAACCTCCTTTAGGGACTTTTACCTCTTAATTGTGAACCTTTTACATAGCATTTTAGATCAGTATTTCTCAAACCTTTTTTTTTTTTTTTTTTACCAGTGAGAGTTTTGTGTTTCAAGTCCACATACACACACACACCTGAAGTTTATGTGAGTTCCTTCTGACATAAATGTTTTACAGAAGACTATGTACTGCCAAACTAAAGGCAATACACTCTGATCATTTCAATTCTGTTCCATTCGTTTAAATGCTACTGGTCCAATAAATTGATTTCAGTGCCTTCTGGCCTAGAGATATGTGTTTAGCAAAAGACTTTGTTAGACAGTATGTGGAATTAATTTAATATTTACCTGGAGGAAAAACCAATGTATATGACTTTACCCAGAACCATGTCTGTTTGGAGGGCTGCAAACACACTATCCCAAAGGAGCAAACTTCATTTGGGAAGAAGAGTTTTGTAACTAGAATTTAGAAAGCTAAACAGAGGTTTTCTCCTTTAGTCACGAAAAAAGTTATAGATGCAGGATTTTCAGCAACTTGTTTTTGGAACAAAAGATGGGATACAGAGAAATCCTTTAAAAGAAAAATTTCAACAGTAGTTCTTTAAAAATGTGCCTTTGAGTACTGTCTTCTCTATAACCAAGGAATGGTTTAGAGGTAAGGAGCATGTGAACTAATCTCGAAAATTCTGCTGGGAATTTTGGTTGGTTTCCAGTCAATAAAGGACTTCACTGCAATTCTGGCACAAATATTCCCATATTCTTCTTCTTTTTCCTTTTTTTTTTTTTTTTTTTTTTTTTTAACTAAGATGTGGGCCTCTGAGTAATGAGAGAATTGTTATCTTATCATGTGCTAGGAGCTTGGATCTTAGTCTCCGCAAAGGCCTTAACTCCTAGTTCGTGAAATCATGGAGCATTAATTCATTGGCAGTAGGATTTAAGAACCATAAACTGGTATTCCCATAGAAATTGGTTACAGTGTATTTTTGGAAAACCTTGTAAAAACTGAAATTCAAGCACTGTGTCTCTTAAGCATCAAAGTAATCAGTTACTAAAAACAAATTCCTAAGCACATTTTTCACCTTTAATTCGTGGTTAAGATAAGTAAAGTCATTATCATGAAAGAGATTATTTAAAAATTATGTAAACTGTAAAATGAGTTTGGTGTAGTAGCAGAAGTACTAGTATGGGTATGGACATTTTTAAAACAGTAATTAAATTTTATGGCTCTCCACAATTTAAAAAGTAGTATCAGATATAGTTTCATCCTCAGACTAACCCCGTGGCAGGTACTCATGCTACACCTCCACCTCTGCACAGATGAGGAAACAGGCTCACAAGAGGTGACCCCAAGTTGGCTGGACGAGCTGGGCCCGTCCTATTTAGTCTTGTACTCTTTACCAATATAGATCCATTACTCTCCAAAACTTTTTCTTCCTTTGTACTTTTTCTCTGTAGATCAAATATCGAGAAGAATATGAAAAGTTCAAAGCTCTTTATACTTTACCAAAAAGCGTTGAGGATGATCCAAATACAGCACGGTGCCTCAGAGTCGGCAAGTTTAACATTGATGTAAGTAATCTCAGAGGCCTTACTTCACAGCAAAGCCAAGTAGTATAGCTGTCTATCGCAAATCAGAACATTTTCCACGCTGACAAATTGAATTTAAATAAAATATTTAAAAACATTTTCTGTCAATGCATATGGCGCTGACTGTGAGTATATGAAGAAGCGAGGTGTTACTATGAATCTGTAGACAGTGTCAGAAAATTCCAGATCCCACCTGATTGCCATACATTGTTTACCTCGACTTCTCTGGTGTATAACAAGGGTTTGAGAACCAGATTGCCTCGATACCTTGCACAATTCCCTGAATAATTGGCATACTATTTTATCTTCACAGCGCCTATACAGATCAGTTTATGAAAAGAACAAGATGAAAATCCACATCGTGCCTGACATGGTAGAGATGGTTACTGCTAAGGATTCTCAGAAGAAAGTCAGTGAGATTGATTACCGCCTACACCTCCATGAGTGGATTTGCCACCCTGACTTGCAAGTCAACAGCCACGTCAGGAAAGTCACAGATCAGATCAGCGACGTAAGCCCACTGCTTGTGAAGGTCCCCCTCGCTGGCTCCACATGCCCATCCTGAGGGGAAGCAGACCCACCTGCGTCTGTACCCTGGCCTTCTTCCAGCATTGCTGTCCTCTGTACCTGTGGGTCTGTCCCTGGAAGCAGGGCCCTGTGTGCCAGTGTTTTCAGGGCACCCTCAGCCTCATTGCATAACACCTTTTGAATTTCATTCCATAAAGTCATCCCCGGCCCACAGGGTGTCCGTGTTTTTGGTGTTTGAGTTACAGTCAGTTTCTTTTCTCTGATTCCCTCTATCCACCGCAATCCTTTAGATTGTATACAAGGATGACCTCACCTGGCTAAAGGGCATTGGATGCTACGTCTGGGACACTCCTGAAATTCTTCACGCCAAGCATGCTTATGATCTACGTAACGATGTGAGTTTGCCCTATCTTATGGGGTTTTTTGAAAAGTATATTTCCTTTTCTACATAGTCTAAGTCAAAGGGAGAGTTATGGACATTGTCACAGACCAGCTATGTCTTAAATGATGTTGAGGATGGCTGAGCTGGAGAAGGATGCTAAGAAGCAGAGAACGGCCGTTTCTTGGAATGCACATAGCTTTCCTATTAAACAACACGGTCAAGCTGTCCTGTTGTCCTTCCCTGGCGCCTCTCTCTACATTTGGACTATTTCAGATCTATCAAGCACATGATTCTCATATTAGGGGAATCTCACTTGTGAGGTGTTTGTGATGCTATAGACAGGATCTATTTAAAAAGAGAATTTGCTGAGCAAATTAACACTGTAATCAAGATTTCAGTAAAAAAGCTTAAATGTTCCTAGAAGAGCAGCTGTCAAGCCTGCTAGAAGGCTCTAGAAGCTCCATAGGACTATAAGCATCCATTATGCAGATTGTCATAAAATTCAAATGCCTCCTGGTCAATTGAATAAGTGCTAATGAAAGTAAATGTCATGAGTTTTAATAGCAACCAAACCCTCCGTGAAAGCAGCAATTTCTAGAACCGTGAATGGTCTAACACAGGCTTCTTTTATTCCTCTTGGCAGATCAAGTACAAATCTCACGCACAGAAGACCAGGAATGACTACAAGTTGGTCACAGACACTCCAGTCTATGTACAGGCTGTGAAAAGTGGGAAACAACTGAGTGATGTAAGTGCCCGAGGAGAAGTCGTGTGGACAGTAATAAACATGGGGCCACCACTCAAGCAGACATGGCAAAAAAAAAAAAAAAAAAAAAAAAGTGGCTTTTTCTAACTGGGAGACCAGAGTTAGTGCCTTAGAAAGTTACTTATGGTTCTGCTCGTATTTCCTAAAACCCGGTGTGCTCAATCAGTTCCCAGGGTGGAGGTAGAAATGATATAACTCTATGGAATACTCAGTGTTTTAGAGCTTTTTGCTTTAAAGCTGCTTTTTGAGGCCTCATATCAAGAGCAGCAGTTGTGTCTTGCTGGGTCAGCCTTCTGGAAAATTAGAGCTGGTCGTGGCAGGATGAAGGAGGGGGCAGGCCACGTGGTGAGTGGTGTGGGTGCCATGGGGCCCTTCGTCCACGGTCTGGGCAGGCCTGGTGCCCAAGCCTCAGCCGCACACCGCACCCACTATCTGATGTGGGGGGCAGAGCCAGCACACAGCTGCTCTTTTTTTTTTTCTTTTCACTAACCCCGCAAATAAATAAGTAAATATCAAATCCCACCAGCAAGTTAGAATGTAAAAACCCATTGTTTTGAAGCTTAGAGCCCTAAGATAGCCACTGTTCCCTCCCTATGCTGAGCCATGTCCTCTGCTTCCCTCTCGCTGTGGGGTGCACACGCCACTTGCGAGACTGTTGACAAGACAATGATGGGTCAGTTGTTTAGGCAAAGGGAAACCTTCCTTCCTTTCTTGAAGAGAGACTTAGGTTTCCATTTACTTCTTTCCAACGATGCTGCTGTGATCAGAATCAGCTGACCCCTCTTCTGTCTGACACAGGCCGTCTATCACCATGACTACGTGCACAGTGTCAGAGGCAGAGTGGCTCCAACGACGAAAACTGTGGACCTGGAGCGGGCCCTTCATGCACACAAGCTCCAGAGTGAGGTGAGCAGTGAGAACCCAGTGCAGGGGCTAGCAGAAATCCAAGGGGCGGCCTCCGAGGGCCAGGCCACTGGCTTCGTTAGAACCCTCCTTGGCTTGGGCTTTATCTCAGCCTGACCTTCTCAGTTGTCAATGCTGTTCCATTCACCTGAGTTTAAAAAACAAAGAAAAAACCCAAACAGTACACTGAGCAACACTGCATTTACATTTATAAGATACAAGGAAGAGAGAAAGCCAACCTGCATCAAACAACCTAAAACCAAAAAGACAAAGAGAAGGCACATAATCTTAAGGGACTGCTAATAGTAAGAGAAAGGGCTAGAAATTATTGTTGGAATTCAGAAGAGAAAGAAACTGGATTCCACTCATGTATTTAATATCCCTTTTGGGTGTTACCTGGTCAGGCTACTTTGGTCTCAGTCTTTGATGTCACTCTCCTATAGTGAATGTTGAAAGACATTTGGTCTCTGATATCTCTGATACTATTCTTACTCCTGGAGCTCCCCCAAAAGACAGGCTATTTAGGATCACGGTCAGAAACTCCTTTCCTCCATCTGCCAGGGATCAGAGAATCATGACCTCTTCATGGCCTGACACTGTGTTTATGGGAGGGATGGGATGGGGTTCCAGGGATGTGCCTTATTATTATGACTGTCTCCGGGACTGGTGATAATGTGAATGACACCTAAGGGTTCACGACACCGGAGGCACTGACTGCCTGTTCTCTCTACGTCTCCCATTTTCTTGCTAGATTCCATGCAGCTAATTGGGCATACATTCAAAACATAGAAGAATTATTTCCTATGGGCCCCTTCACTTATCGCTCACTCGCTCTGTTTTTTAAGATTTTATTTATTCTTGAGAGACACAGGCAGAGGGAGAAGCAGGCTCCCTGCAGGGACCCCATTGGGGACCAGATCCCAGGACCCAGGGTCACGCCCTGAGCCCAAGGCAGGTGCTCAACCACTGAGCCCCCCAGGCATCTCTCTCACTCTCTCTGTCTCTCTCTCTTAAAGATTTGGTTTATTTACTCAAGAGAGATGTAGCGAGTGAGTATTAGCGAGGAGGGTGGGGGCCAAGCAGGGAGCCTGATGGGCTCGGAGATGTGACCCGAGCCCAAGGCCTGGGCCGTGGAGCACGCAGGCA
Source organism: Vulpes vulpes (assembly GCF_048418805.1). Lineage (NCBI taxonomy): Eukaryota > Metazoa > Chordata > Mammalia > Carnivora > Canidae > Vulpes > Vulpes vulpes. The sequence continues at coordinate 33,028,294 of NC_132784.1, read as the reverse complement.
CCTGTCCCTGTTGAAGCAGGGGGTCAAGGATGATGCATTCGTTGCCGGGCCCTTTGAACTCCCCTGACTTCTTGTGACATCGGCCTGGTAAACGAGGACACGTGGCATCTCGACCGAAAGCCTGGAGTGGGCTGCGTGCGGTGTGTTTGACTCAATGGGCCCTGGCGCAGCCTAACCCCTTGCTTTCTATAGGGCCTGTACCGCGGTGCCGGCCGGCGCACCCTTCCCACAGGATACCGGCTCCCCGGCGACACGGTGGCCTTCCAGCACGCCAAGGACAAGCGCTATCAGAGCAGCTATGTGAGTGCCTCCCCGCACCCGAGGCCTGCTGGGAGAGGGGCACTGACCCTGGGCCCCTGGGGGTGGGGAGTGGGGGGGGCAGGCCTGTGCTGAGCATGCCCCTCTCCCACGTACCTGGTGTGTGGCCGTTGCAGCGCCTCTGCCTCCGTTAGTGCACAAGCATCCCAGCGACTCCAGGCACCCCATGGGCGGTGGCAGTGGCCTGGGGAGAGGATGTCTCGTGTGTCCCTTGGGCAGATGGGGTTCTTTGAGGGCCGACTGGCTCCAATGCTGGCCCCATGGTGCACCCTCCGCTGCTGAGAAGAAAGCTGGGGGCAAAGGGGCTCCCACCACCCCAGCGGGGATGCTGGGGATACTTGGGAGCTCCACGCAGGGGCGGAGTGGGGGGAAGCTGTATGCAGTCCGCAGAACCATAAGCTCTCTTCTGCCTTTGGAGTCCTGGGACCCAAGCCTGCCGGCGGCCAGCAGACAAACCCAGAGGCCCAAACTCACGGTCTCCAAATCAGACACTTGCAGATAAAACTACCTAATGTGTCATTTTTTCTGGTAAATCCATCTGGAAAGTTACTTGTCGGCCTCAGAAGTAGTCTCTCCTCTCTTCCTTGCAGGTTCGAACTCCCCAGCTGTGCTGGGACTAAAAACACAGGCTTTCCCTTGTATTTTTCATAGCTGCCTGCAAGCAGGTTCATCTAGGCAACACTGAATTTTATTCCTCTCTGCACCTGGCTTTATTAGCCAAGAAAATAATTGTCAAGGTCCTGATTACTAGTGACCTTTTGTCCGTGACTTTTCCTTGTACTTAATACTTGGAGAGTGATTTTCAAATGAAAGCAGCAGCTCCTTTCTGTGTGAGGAATGTACAGCTACTCTTTGTGACCCGGCAGCGAACTCATTCTGACTCTGCCTTCCCAGTTCAAGTACAAAGAAGTGTATGAACACATCAAGGCAAACGGATACACGCTTGGCCCCAAAGACGTCCCATTTGTCCATGTCCGGAGGGTGAACAATGTTACCAATGAGGTACAGTGAATGTTGATTCTGTGGGGGGCGTATTGAGTTTCAAAGGCCACGGCTTTGTACTATATCTTAGAAATTTCTGTATCAGCAAGGAATGAGAGGGTCCTTTTTGTTACCATTTTGATGTTTGTATCCATCGGTGACGTTTTTCTTTATTTGGTAATGCCATCGTCGATCCCAATTCATAGATTATGATGCAAATTAATTCCTTTTTTTTTTGAGATTCGTTACTAAAAAATCATTAACGAATTTGCATTTTAGTCTGATTTGTGACCCTGGTTTTCTATATAAATGGTTGGTCTGTATATCTGACCCTATCCAACCATCTGATAGAATGTGGAAGACTTTATGCTCAGAATTCTTCACCTAAGTAAAATAAGTACCATTTTCTCTTTTTTCCTAATCTCAGTCACTTTCATCCTTAATTGCTCCTCATGGCTCTTTATGTAGAATATTTGATTATTGATTAGTTGACAGATGCCCTCATCTTCCCACGCTAAATACCTGCAATGGTTTTTCTTCCAACGTAGAGATTGTATCGACAACTGTACCACAAACTGAAAGACAAGATTCACACAACTCCCGATACACCTGAAATCCGCCAAGTCAAGAAGACACAAGAGGCTGTCAGTGAGGTGAGTATTTTCTTAAGAGAGAGAGGGCAGGCTGTGGAACCCCAGGAGGAATGTCAGCCATGTGGTCTCTGATGTTTGTGTTTTGGGGCATTTTTTTAGTTGATCTACAAATCAGACTTCTTCAAGATGCAAGGCCACATGATCTCACTGCCTTACACACCCCAAGTGATCCATTGCCGCTACGTGGGAGACATCACCAGTGATGTAAGCATCTCATCTGAGTCTTTCTAAAAAGCTCTTACCAAGGGGCTGTGTGCATGTAAGCCAACTGTGGTCTTAGAACAGCCTTCTGCATTGAGTACTTCTACACTGGGTGTACAGCTTGGAGGTGAAATTGTGTGGAAGCAGGACCCCGCATTTCTCCAACTATGGAAACAGTAGTAAGAAGAACATTTAGGAATTACAAGAATTGCTGACCGCCACTCTAAATTCAACACTGAGCCATTACCAGTCCCTCACCCGACCTGGTCTCGTCCTGGGTCCCATTTAGTATCCTTCACTTGCTCATCTCCACTCCCATCCTCCTTGGCAACTTCCTTCTCCCATGTTTGTTTCTCCTTAAATGTTTCCATCTCCTGAAAGACCACTCCGTTCAATCCATTCTTTCCTCCCATCAATATAGTAACAAATAGCAGTATTTTCCTTAGCTCAGGATTAGAGATTAAATTTAAAAATCTGTGATTCATTTGAGTGCTAGCCAACTAAGAATATAGGGCAGACATGTTCAACCAAAATGAAACCTATATCAACATGAAGGTCTCACTACTCTATCTTATTGGTTCCTGTTTGCATCTACTCATGGCCAGCTATATTTCTGTTTCTGCCACACAGATTAAATATAAAGAGGACTTGCAGATCCTCAGGGGACTGGGCTGCTTCCTGTATGACACTCCCGACATGGTCCGCTCCCGGCACCTGCGCAAGCTCTGGGTGAGTGCACATCTTCACGACACATAGCTACCCTGGCACAGCTTCCATACGTCACGTCACTAGCCTCAATATAACTCTTTAAATGACTGATGAATTTGTGCTTCTGTTTTTTTCTTTAAGTCTAACTACCTGTACACTGATAAGGCGAGGAAGATGCGAGATAAATACAAAGTGGTGCTTGACACTCCAGAATACAGAAAAGTGCAGGAACTGAAGACACATCTGAGCGAGGTAAGGATGCTGAACCTGTCACTGCAAGTGACTTATTCCTCTGCTGACTGTTTTATAGGCAACTGCACTCAGAAAAAAAAAAAAATCTCCCCTCTAATATAATTTTGGAGTGGCTACCGTGTCTAAGCAAGTCAGTTGACCTCATTTTGCCTCAGTTTACTTATTTTGTTCCCTTTTTGATAAGGATGTTGGTACTTGACTACCTGTGACTGGAGCTGCTGAGAGTTGATTTTATAAATTGGAGAGGCCTGTGTTACACTATTGTTGTGGTCTCCAAACCAAATTTATTTCAAAACTTGCTCTTTTAATCCCTGCTATCAGAAATCCTAACCTTGGTGGTGCCATTTGAAAAGTCTTTAATGGCTCCCTGCTCTGCGGCCCACTGAACAAATTCTGAACTATTTTGTTTCATTTTCAGTTGGCCCCGAGGCTTCCAGTCTATCACAGCTAGTTGTGTATAGATCTCGTGCTCTCCCCTCCGTTCCTCATTGCTTGAGGGTTGGACCCCGTCTTATTTAGATGTATATCCCATAGTGCCTTGGCTGTAACAGATGTCCATATTAGCCAGGGATTAAATGTGCTTTGTAAAGATAAGGGCATTCCACAAATGCAAATGGTTTTTATTATAGATGAGTTGGTCATTCTCATTCAACTCGATTTGTCGTGTAGCTTCATCAGACTTCACTGAACGAATTCCTGCACACATTCCTGCACACATTGGCAGTCTGGCCACTTCATTGACTCCCCATCTTCAATAGTTTTAGTGGCTGCTAATTAGGAATCACTTATGCTCTTAGACTTAGAGATGTCCTGGCAAACCAAAGGTTGCCCGCAATGAGGGGGTGGGGGTGTGCAGCTTCCTACACTTCTAGTGAGCTAGCGGTAGAGGATGATAAGTTCCTTAGCTTTTATAGATGCTAAATTGAGCCCATTTGCTTTGCTGAAAGCTTACCTGTGTCACTTCCCTTGGCACCAGCACTTAGCCAGGAATGCCTATGTTCTTGTATCTCAGCAAAGTGCTTCTCTGCACTGGCCATATATTAGAACCACCTGGGAAGTATTTCTAAACTCCCCTTGAGTGGGCTCTGACTCCCCAGCCTCACAGCAGACTTTCTGATTCTGTGTGTAGGCATCTGCATGCTTTTAGCTGCTCCATAATGATTCTAATAATGATTCTAATATGCAGCCAGTGTTAGAAACCACTGCTTTAAGTAGCACGCCTGTCCTCCAGCTACCACGTAGTAAAACATTGTATGGTAACTTGAGATGGTTATTGCTGTCTCTGAAATACCTTTATTTTTCTCGGCTATTTGGATTCAGAATTACTAAAATTTTAATTTCTCCTTTTCCCAATTCCTGTTAGGATTTTGTGTGTCTTGTGCATCAACATTGAGGAAGAAGAATAGCTATTCTTTAGTAATTCATTTTCTCCCACACTTGCCTCACTGGAACAATGATGTGAGCATGATAAAATACTGATCCACCTCCTCTATTTTTTAAAAGACTTTGAGAGGATTGGTATTCATTCTTTGAATGTTTGGTAGAATTCAGCAATGAAGCCTTCTGATCTTGGACTCCTGTTTGTTAGGAGGTTTTTGATTATTGATTCAGTCTTCTTACTAGTAATTGGTCTGTTTAGATTTTCTATTTCACCATAATTCAGTGTTGACATGGGCAGCCCGGTGGCTCAGCAGTTTAGAACCTGACTTCAGCCCAGAGTGTGATCCTGGAAACCCAGGATCGAGAGTCCCACATCGGACTCCCTGCATGGAGCCTGCTTCTCCCTTTGCCTGTGTCTCTGCCCCCCCCCCCCCCCCCCCGGTCTCTCATGAATAAATAAATCTTTTAAAAAAAAATTCAGTGTTGGCATGTTTTATGCCTCTAGGAATTTATCTTTTTCTTCCAAATTGTCCAGTTTGTTTAGCACATAATTATTTATAGTAATCTCTTTGATACTTTCTGTTTTTGTGGTATCAATTATTACATCTCCTCTTTTATTTCTGATTTTGAGTTCTCTTTTTGTTGGTGAGTCTAGGTCTAGGTTTGTCAATTTTGTTTATCTTTTCAAAGAACCAGCTCTTCCATCAATCTTTTCCATTGTATTTTTCGTTTGTATTTTACTTCTTCCCTGACCTTTATTTCCTTCCTTTCAATAACTTTGGGCTTATTTATTCTTCTTTCTCAAGTTCCTTTAGGTGTAAAGTTGGGCTGTTTTTTGAAAATTTTCTTGTTTTTTGAGGTAGGCATTGTTATAAACTTTCACCTTAGAAGTGCATCCCATAAGTTTTGGTATGTTACATTTTCATTTGTCTCAAGATTACTTTTTTATTTTTCTTTTGATTTCTTCTTTGACCCATTGTTGTTCAGTATCATACTATTTAATCTCCACATATTTGTGAATTTTCCAATATTCTTCATGTAATTAATTTCTAGTTTTATCTCACTATGATTGGAAAAGATGCATGATAGGATTTCAGTCCTCTTAAATGTATTGAGTCTTGTTTTATGCCTAACATACGATCTGTCTTGGAAAATGTTCCACATACACTTGAAAAGAATGTGTATTCTGATGCTTTTAGATGGAATGTTCTGTGAGTATCTGGTCTACTCTATGGCCAATGTTTCTATGTAGATTTTTCTGTGTGGATAATCTATGCATTGACATAAGTGTGATGATATTAAAGTCTCCAGCTATTATTGTATTGCTATTTCTCTGCCTAGGTCTGTTAATATTTGCTTTATATATCTAGGTGCTTCTGTGTTGAGTGCATATTGACAAATATTATATCTTTTGTTGAATTGGCTCCTTTATCACTATATAATGCCCATCTTTGTCTCGTACTAAAGTCTATTTTGTCCATATAAGTATAGCTACTCCTCCACCTTTCTTTTGGTTTTCATTTGCACGAAATATTTTTTTATATCCCTTCACTTCTAGTCTCTGTGTGTCCTTATATATAAAGTGAGTCTCTTATAAGCAGTGTATAGATAGGTCTTATTTTTTTTTAAAGATTTATTCACCTATTTTAGAGAAAGAGCAAACAAGCAGGAGCAGGAGGGGCAGAGGGAGAGGAGAATCTCAAGCAGTTTCTGTGCCAAGCATGGAACCTGACTCGGGGCTCAATCCCACAACCCCGAGATCATGACCTGAGCTAAACCAAAAGTCAGATGATTAACTGACTTTGCTACCCAGGTAGGTTTTGTTCTTTAATCCATTTGGCCACTCTTTGTCTTTTGATTGGGGAATTGAGTACCTTTACATTTTGAGTAGTTATTGATATGTATATTATTAGTGCTATTTTATTGTTTTCTGGCTGTTTGTATAGTCTTTATCTCTTCCTTTCTTCCTCTCTTGCTCTCTTCCTTTCTGGTTTGATTTATTTTACTGGTATGCTTGTATTTCTTTCTTTTCATCTTTTGTATATTTCCTATAGGTTTTTGCTTTATGGTTATCATGAAGCAACTTCTATAACAGCCTATTTTAAGTTGATAACAACTTAAGTTTGATCCCATTGTAAAGCTCAACATTATTTTCCCCAATGTTTTATGTTTTTGATGTCACATTTTACATGTTTTTATTTTGTGTATCCCTTACTTAATTGTAATCAGTTATTTTTGTCTTTTACCTTAATTCACTTTTACCACATATTCACCTTTCCAGTGAGATTTATTCTTCATGTGTGTTCTTATCACTAATTAGCACCCTTTCTTTTCAATTTAAAGAAATCTCTTTAGCATCTCCTGGGTTTTTTTTGCCTTTATTTTTTTCTTTAACATCATTTGTAAGGCTGCATTAATGGTGATAAAGTCCTTTAGCTTTTGCTTGTTTAGAAAACTCTCTTTCTCCCTCACTTCTGAATGATAACTTTGCCAAGTAGAGTAGTCTTGGTCAGAAGTTTTTCCTTTCAGCCCTTCAAATGTGTTGTGTTACTCCCTCTGGTCTGCAAAGTTTCTGCTGAAAAATAGCTGATTCTCTTAGGAGGTGGGGGGGGGGGTGTTCTATTGTATGTAACAAGTTGTTTTTTTGGGGGGGTACTTTTAATGGTTTCTTTATGTCTTTAGCTTTTAACATTGTAATTAGTATGTGTCTTGGTGTTGATTTCTTTGGGATCCCCTTATTTGGAACTCACTGTGCTTCCTAGATCTGGATGTCTGTTTTCTTCTCCTGGTTAGGGAAATTAGTATTTCAGCCATTATTTTTTCAAATAAGATTTCTATCCCTTTCTCTCTTTTTCTTTGGGAAGCCCTATGATGCAAATGTTAGTCCATCTGATGCTATCCCACAAGTTTCTAAGGCTATCTTCCCTTTTTTTTTTTTTCATTCTTTTCTCTTTTGCTGCCCTGATTAGGTGAGCTCCACTGTTTTATCTTCAGGTTAATTGATCCTTTCTTCTGCTTTATCTAATTTTCTGTTGAAACCCTCTAGTGTATTTTTCAGCTCAGTTTTTGTATTCTTCAGCTTTGTGACTTCTATTTAATATTTTCCATCTTTTTGTTGACATTCTCACTGCGTTCGTTCATTCTTATTTCCAGTTTGGTGAGTATCTTTATGACTATTATTACCTTAAACTCTTTATCAAGTAAACCATCTCCATTTTATTAAGGTTTTTTCCCTGAGTTTTATCTTGTCCTTTCATTTGGAATATATTCCTCTGTTTCTTCATTTTGCTTGACTCTCTGTGTTAATTTCTATACAATAAATGAAACCACCATCTTTCCAGTCTTGAAGGAATGGCTTCATGGAGGAGGTGGAGCTTGTTGTTCAACCCTGTCTCATCTGTTGGTTGTCATTCAAACCTTCATGCTTGTGTAAGCAACCTGTTATATTTTTAATAGCTCCGAATAGTCGAGGATTTGCCAAGACCATACAGTGTACCAAAAGGGAGGATCTCAGCACCTAGATTTGGGCTGACTGGAGGCCAAACCCTCAGGCATCAGCTTTTAAATATATGCAAATACAATCATAAGGCACTACAAGCATAAAACCTGCTGACCACCAGAACCAGGCAATCTGGAGGTGTCCTCTGGCTGGCAGTCATAGAAATCAGGACTCCAAACAAGTGTAAAAGTTCTTTTCTTGGTGAAACAAGCAAGCTGGAGCAAGGCAAAGTTTAGAGCACCAAGATGGCATCTACAACCTATGTTCCTTGTTAGCAGCTCTATAGACCACTAGATGTGTGTCAAACCTAAGGCCTTACCCCTCAGGCCAAAGATCTAGGACAAGAAAAGAGGCCTCCTTCTCAGAAAGACTGGGAATATGCCCCAGTCTGCTGTCTGTGCAGTGCCTTTGGGGTGGTAGCCTACTAAGAACTGTCCTTCCAATTGCCATAGTCCTGTGGAACCCAGGAATACAAGCCCCCCAGGCTACCAGTGGCAGTCAGTCAAGGGGTATCCCCTTTGGCAGCTTCAAAAACCAAGGACCAGGTGTGTATAAAGCTTCCTTCCAGGATATATTGGCACTCTGAAGCACAGCAGAGGGTTAAAGACGAAGATAGAATATGCCCTCTAAATTATCTGAAAAGGATTATTATAGTCAGCCCCAAGATGCATTTTTAATTAGAAGCCTGCCCTTCAAGCTGCAGTCACAATGATTAGCTAACAAGCCTCCTTTACAGAAAGACTGAGCTCCTGAGTCTGTTGTCTTTTTCTATGTCCTGAGGGTGGTTGCTATTTAAGAACTCTTTCTCCATTGGTTACAGTCCTATGAGACCCACAAGAGTAAGCCCTACCAGCCTACCACCAGGAGTGTCTCCTGGTTACAATTTTAAAAATCAGACTCCCAGACAGGGCTATGAGCTCCTTTCTGTGTGTTCTTTGTTATAAGAGTCTCATGGGATCAGGAGCACAAGCTCCCTTGACCTTCAGAGCCAAGTGACCAAGAAGTGTCCTGTGGGTGGCAGCCACAAATATCAGAATGAATGAAAGTTTGCCCTTTGTGACAACTTGAATGGACCTCAAGGGCATTATGCAATGTGAAATATGCAGACAGAAAAAGACAAATATCATATGACCTTTCTCATATGTGGAATTAGAATTATTTCTAAGCATTAAGATACGATTAGATCTGAGCTTTAAGAAAATCTTCTCATACTTGTGAAAGATGAATGAGTGGTACAATGGAGGAGGTGTTTTAGGAGGCTCTTGAAGATGTGTTGAGAAGAAATGATATAGGAGGCTGAATTAAGGCAGTATCTGCAAAAAAGGAGAAGGTGGGTCAGACTTAAAGGCTGTCACAAAGTTAGGAGCCCAGAATTCATGATCATTTGTTGTGGGAATGAGGGAAACGTCTAGGATGACTCCCTCAAGTGTCTGGCCTGCATGACAAGGAGATCAAGGAGTCATTTAGCAAAGTAGAGAAAATAGATAAAGAAGCAGATTTGGGCTGGAGATGGAGATAATATAAAAAATTCTGCAATGAACATAGTTAAGTTCAGAACATTGTTGAAAATGTGGGTCTGACTTAGGAGAAACACTGGATATATACATTTGGAAATCCTCCATCTCAAATTAATGATTGAGGTCATAGGAACAGACGAGATTACCCAAAGACGACGTATAGGGTAAAAGAAGCCAACCCTGACTCCAGCTAGTAGCAACCTTGGGGAAGGGTAGAACCATAGATGGAGGAGTGCCTAGAAAGGCCACTCAGGAGAGAGCACCAGGATGGGAAGCAGGGAAGAACAGTTTCAGGAATGAAACAGCTGAGCAGTTTCAGTTGCTACAGAGAACCATTCTTGCATTTGGCCGTTGTGAAGTTTTTGGCGGTCCTAAGGAGAGTGACTTCATTGGTGTGGTTGCATGGAAGCCAAACTGTTACCTTGAGAATTAATTAAAGAGAAAAAGAAGAAATACATAGTCTGCTTGGCTGTGAAAGGTAGAAAGAAAATCATTGGTAGAGATTGGAAAAGGCTTAGTGAAGGAAGGGAGCAAAATTTGTTTGCAGATGAAGGACTGAAGAAACAGAGGGGAAACGTATAATTGCTGGCAGAGGCTCCTAGAATGGGACCAGTGAGAGCAGGACCCAAGAACACAGTAGGAGGCTTGAATTGTGGGCAAGCTACAGAATGTCTTAGTTTGATACAAAGGAAAAAGAAAAGGAGGGCTAAGGAGGAAAATACATTATTGAGCAGAAACCAGGACTGCTGCAGTGGGACAAGCCCTGATTTCTTTATGAAGCAGTAAAGGCATCTCTCAGCAGAGACCTTAATGTGCCAATAAAGGAGAAATAATGATAATGACTATTTTATGTCCAGCTGGTGTACAGAGCTGCAGGCAAAAAGCAGAAGTCAATCTTCACCTCAGTTCCTGATACTCCTGATCTTTTAAGAGCCAAGCGAGGGCAGAAGCTTCAGAGTCAGGTAAGATTCATCAACAGAGCCTCACAAACCTGCAGCACTGGCATCACAGTGGGGGGTTATGTATACTTGCCCACTCCAGCCCAGCACCAGATTCTCATACTTGGTTGTCCTTGATGCAGCCTCATGGCCCTTAACTGCAAGCAGTTCTCTTTTGGGCCATCATAACTGTGGCTGTGTTTTACCTAAGCAAGCAATACCATGTCTATTTTTCTAAATTGTCTACGACTTTTGTCATTGGATGAATGGTCTGTGAACCGAACTGCTTGATTCCTTCTGTAGGACCTATTGTTACCACTTTTATGCATTCAGACAAAAAAGGGGTGGGGGGAATGTGTTGAGAGCTTTGTTAGAATCCTCTCATTCTTCCATCGGCATTCTTTATCACGTGGATTTAGATCAGGCCACACTCAACAGTTGAGGGTATTGGGTAACTCGGGTGTGTATGTGTGTTTCCAAATGTGAAACAGAAACAAATGAAAAGAAATACATATCATAAATAAAAAAGCAGGACAAAGACAAGTAGACACTCCCATTTAAGGGTTAGAAATGAATGAAAATGACTGAATACTAAATAATAAATGTTTTGTCTCTATAACATCTGATCCCTATTCTCTGATCATTTAGTATCTTTATGTTGAGCTTGCCACCAAAGAGAGACCCCACCATCATGCTGGGAACCAGACCAAAGCCCTGAAACATGCTAAAGACGTAAAGGATATGGTCAGTGAGGTAAGTTGGGAATTTGGCACCAAGGTACACTGGGTTAAAGAAAAAAAATATTGGGGTGCCCAGGTGGCTCAGTTAGTTAAATGGCCAGCTCTTGATTTCAGCTCAGGTCATGATCTCAGGGTCATGCGAGCAAGCCTTGTGTCAGGCTCACAGGGAGTCTGAGATTCTGCTTCTCTCCCTCTGCCCCTTTCTGCACACACACTCACTTAAACTAAATCATTAAAAAAGAAGAAGAAAAAGTCTTTCCTTAAAAACTTCCCTTGCTGCCTCTGATCAGAGAGCTCATTTCTATTATTATGCTCAGCAGCATCAAAACACAGGTTAAGCTATTTTGGTATCGAGCCCGATATACTATGTCCCCAGGTTACGACAAGTGACATTTATTCCTATGAATAAATAAATTCATGGTTGGGAATTGGGAGGAATGAAGACATTGAACTTAAGTTTGTTTCTTTTTTCTGTCTTTATTTCTTAGACAAAGTACAAGATTCAATATGAAAAAATGAAGGACAAGTATACTCCCATTCCAGACACACCAGTCCTCATCAGAGCCAAGAAGGCTTACTGGAACGCCAGTGATGTATGCACCCCTTTTCTCTTTCTTCTGTTGTGATAGGAACAGCCAAGGTTGTAGTACCTAAGAAACAAAAGATATTACAGTCCTCCACAGTTCAACGACCTGGTCCACCACATGGATCGTGAAAACAACAACACTGAAATAACAAAAGGCACCAACAGTATCAGTCAGGCACGGGAGCCAAGAATAATGCTAAGCGATGCTAAAAGCCTGTTGTTTTTCTCATGGGTCCTCTTAACAAAACTATGACCCCTTCTTATAATTCTTTGGTAGCATTTGCTAGGGATACTTGAGAAGTAATTGCTACTTATCCATAAAGTCATGGTCTTGGAGTCAGCCAAACATGGTTTCAAATCCTGTTGTTGTCACCTGCCCACTATAACACTATACAATTTATTTAATATCTCTGAGACTCTTTTCTTATATATGGGCTGTGGATAAGAATTACGATAATTCAATTAGATGGAACAAGATAACATATATAACATTCCTGGCACAGTGCTGGGCTCCTAGTGGACACTCAGAAAATGTTTGTTCCCTTTCTTCTCTTGACCACCTAAATCATGAGAATGACACATTGGTTAGAATTAGGAGGGGACAGGCTTTTCATCTCCCATAACACATGATCAAGGATGCATCTGGCTTTTAATGATAATGAGATTACCTGTTAATAAAGATATGAAACTAGAGGAGCCTGGGTGGCTCAGGTCATAATTTCATAGGTCATCAAGCCCTGAGTCAGGCTTCCTGCTCAGTGGAGAGTCTACTTCTCTCTCTCTCCCTCTGCTCAAGCTCTCTCTCTCTCTCTGTTTCTCTCTCTTGTTCTCTCAAATAAATAATATCTTTAAAAACATGTGAAATTAATCAATTCAGGGTAATCAGTTCTTAGCATATTTTTCAGCCCACCTGCAGATGTACTACACCCATTACTAGAACTGGAATCCCTAGAGGACTGGCTGCACACTGGGACTTAAACTCAGCCAAAAGCCAAATCAATGTCTCATAACCCCTCAATTTAAGAACACTGCTCTAGGATTTCAAGGCATCTTAAAGTCATTATAGTGATCTCTAAAGAGAAATGTGAATTGAAACAATTCAAACAGCATCTCAGTTCCATGATTTTCATTTGGAGTTGAAAGGAGTCTGCTAGTTGGACTAGCACCTTGTCCCCTGACCCTGTGAGATATGTAGATCCCATCCCTGGTGTCTAGTGGCGTGAGATCCAATGGGCTGAGCACATAGTGCTGGCATCTCCCGAAACATCCAAGGTAGTTAGCATGCTCTTCACTAAATGTATAATGTGCATGTGTGCTGCTCAGTGCTGCACTGTACCAACACACCAAGGCACTGGTTTCCTACTGTTGGGGGTCAGGTGCAGACCATTTTGCTTAAAAATATAAGCTGAGAGAATTGTATACTACCCTCAAAGTCCATCCCCTAGGATATTTTTAGTCTTCTTGTGACACCCCCAATCTTTATCACTTCAAGGCTACTGTTGAATATTAATTTGAACAAGCCTTATCTACATCACCCCTCTCTGGGGTGGTCACACAGTGAAATTGGCCCCAGGGCTCATTACGCCCCAGTGGACAGCCCTACTCCTAGGCCTCTCCCCTACCAGTGCTGATAACTCTAACCTTTAAAATAGTCCAATGTAACAAGGGTGGTATCTGGCATTAAGTTTGGCTTTTCTACAGTGGCTGTCCCCCCAAGTGGAGCTAAGCAATTTTATGAGATTATTCATGTGAAAACTAAAGTTATGATGTCAGAGAAAAGACCGCTTTAATTATGGGTTGGCTTAGCTACCCAAAAGACTTGAGGTTGAAAACAGACTGCTCAGAGAAGTGCTCATCTTGTGTAAATGGGCTGAATCTTCTGTGATATTCTTAGATTAAAGTTAAGAGATGTTATCTCTTGAAATACCACAAAGATCAAGATTATAAAATAAAATTTCAGGACTGCCTCATGGAGAAGGCATTTTGATATTTGGAGTTAGAAATTAAATCTTTCTCCTCTTGTACGTTAATAAGTCTTGAGCTCAACAAGATAGTTTACTTTTTTCCTCCACCTAATTAGCTTTTCGTTTGCTTGCTTGAGTTTTATCTATTTATTTATTTTAAGGATTTTATTTATTTATTCATGAGAGACCCAGAGAGAGAGGCAGAGACACACAGGCAGAGGGAAAAGCAGGCGCCCTGTGTGGAGACTAATGTGGGACTGGATCCCAGGACCCTGGGATCACGTCCTGAGCCAAAGCCAGATGCTCAACCACTGAGCCACCCAGGTGCCCCTGCTTGCTTGAGATTTAAATAAGCTTCTTATTTTAAGTAGTTTTAGATTTACAGAAAAGTTGCAAAGATAGTACAGAGAGTTTCCATATACCCTATATCCATTTTCCCCTATTGTTAACACATTACATTTCCGTGGTACATTTGTCATGAGGGAATCCATATTGATACATAATTATTAAGTAAACTCTTTATTCAGATTTCGTTAGTTGTCTCCTAATGTCCTTCTTCTCTTCCAGGATATGAAAAATGAGCTGTTTAATCTCTCCTAAATTTATTCATGGGAAAACCTGAGAGAAGACTCTAGAGTTCAAGCTTAAAAGAACTCAATTATTTAACTTGATGGATTTTCATAATCAATGTGCTGTTTCTCTTTCCAGCTACGCTACAAAGAAACATTTCAAAAGACCAAAGGAAAATATCACACTGTGAAGGATGCTCTCGACATTGTTTATCATCGCAAAGTCACAGATGACATTAGTAAAGTATGTCCCTATGTATTTCCAGTTGTGTAGGGCCTAATAACCTACCATCTTTTTTCTCTTTTTTTTTTTTTAAAGTAGTCTTCCTTTCTTAAAACTCTAGAGAAAAGTAGGCTTTGTTATATCAAAGTTGGGTAAGACTTTATAGCTGCCTTTGTGTTTTTACCACAGGTGAAATACAAGGAGAACTATATGAGTCAGTTGGGAATCTGGCTGTCCATTCCTGATCGCCCAGAGCATTTCCACCATCGGGCAGTTACTGATGCAATCAGTGATGTGAGTCTCAAAACTTTCTGTTTTTACATATAAATTCATATTCCCATATGACTTATGAAATCAAACACTGCATAAAAATTGATTAAACACTTGGCCAGATTTTAGATCTTCTGTATGGATCTTTAAATCCCCAAAATCACTGCTAAGTAACTGAGATTTAACTTGGGGGAGAGAAAAATATATTCAAATTTATAAACCTAAATTTTCTTCCAAATGTATGATACCATAGTATGGGACTAGAACTGATACACTTCCTCTAGGAAATCAATGCTCATTTCAAAATTTCAGCTCTCTGTATGAAAATATAGCTGCTGAGCTAATATGCTTTCTAGGAAAAATATGCCTGTTAAAATTGAATTGCTTTAATTAGTATTAAAAATTAAAATTTCCATGTACGATACAACAATACACCATAAAATGAACAGAAATCAGTATTCCTGGAAACTTCTCTTAAATGATTGTTTTAATACTTTAGAATTCTTTATACTTCAGTAGTCAGAGCTTCTATTTGCTCTGCTTGTATTGATCTTAACCTACTACTATTTAGAGATAGGTTCTTAAAATTCTTTGATGTTCTTCTCCCAGGTAAAATATAAAGAAGATTTGACCTGGCTTAGGGGCATTGGTTGCTATGCCTATGATACCCCTGACTTCACTCTGGCTGAAAAGAACAAGACTCTCTACAGCAAGGTATATCTACTTCAAGAATAAGAACTACCTGCATTTAACATATTCCAGTGCCCACAGAGAGAATTAGTACTCACGAAATGGCTTTTCATGTACCCATCTCTATCCTAGCATTTAGACCTTGTAGTTGGAGTACGTACTGAACTGTTTACTTAGGAAGTTTCTTAGTACTGTCTTCACCGACTATAGTCATTTATTTATATAATTTGAGTATGATAAAAAGTCATCTTAGTATTTGCTACCATAGCCATAACTCTAATGGCTCTTCCAGAATTTCTTCCTTACTATGTCTCTGGGTGACTAACTTTGTTAAAGTTGACATGGTAACATACATAGTAGGATGATTTTAGTCCACAAAGTTGATGTGTGACTTGAGGCAAATAACTGTTTTTTATGGCCTCATTTTCCTATTTACAAAGTAAAGAAGCTGGATGAGCTTCCCTTGAGTTTGAAATATGAGTCAACAAATTTTTCTGAGAAGTGCCAGATAGTAGATATTTTAGACTCGTGGCCCACATTCATTCTGTTACATAGTCTTTGTTACAATCCCCTAAAATTGTTTAAAAAAAAATCATTGAGTCATTTCAAAACAGATAGTGGTTTAGATGTTAGCTCACCTCTGCTTTAAAATATGATTATCTAATTACTGGAAAGTTATTTCAAATTAATGGATTAAAAATGCCTTCAAGTTCACATGGAATAAAACAAAATAAAATAATAACCCTTATAATATATAGAAACAAAGAAGAAATGGATTTGTATTTTTGCCTAGTGTGGAAGATGGATCTAGTTGACATCTGTTCAACAAAGTATATACTGCAGGCTAGTTTTTAGGTATCCACATGGGTATACTTTTCACTGCCTTGGGAGACAAAGTAAATGTTCACTCATTACTTGTTAGCCTCCATGAGTAAATTATCTCAGTTGTGTATAGGATAAATGACATCTCATTCTAAAGGTAATCCCAGCCTGCTCTCAAGTACCCATGTTCTGTTTTCTCTAGTATAAGTATAAAGAGGTATTTGAAAGGACGAAGTCAGATTTCAAGTATGTCGCAGATTGTCCAATCAATAAGCATTTCAAGTATGCAACGCAGTTGATGAATGAGGTATGTATGACTTGATCCAGCTAAGCCTATTAGGTTCCCTTAAGAAGTCTATGAAGTTGTTTGATTCAAACTCAATATATGAAATGACAGGAGAGTCAATTTAAACGTTGATTCAAGATAAAGATTTGGAAAGCTGCTTATAATGTCACCATTTGATGGGCTCTACCAAAAGCAGAGTGAGACTGTCCAGAGTGATGTGAGGGCCCCACTGTCATCATTGCCTCTGTTTGTACTGACATAGGATAGCACAGCCCTTTGGGTGGCAAGAGGAGGAACGTCAAGGATTTTGTTGATTTTTATCAGCTGAACTCCCTTAAACGTGATATTGTGTAGGGTTGGAAGACCCAGAAGCTCAAGGTTAATTTGGCATCCCTTAGCGAGGCCCAGAAATGGCAATGGTTGGAAGGGCCAGCCCAAAGGGGAGAGCAGTGATTCGTGCTTTCACATATATTGCCACTGTTCCTCATACATCGGTGCAGAGAAGTATCCATTTGCACCCAAAATATCCCAAAATATCTCTTATGTTCTTATCCAGTCTTTCCTGGAACTGTTGCAATAATTTAAATTCAGCTTAAAATGGCCAAAATGAGCAAGCTATGAATTAACTTACTTTTGGATGGTTTTATATTTAATTTCCTATCCTTGGATTTTCCATGAATTTATGTAAGTCAAAAAGCAATGTTAGAAAACTAGCAAAATGTGTCTAAAAGTAAAAATGTAGCCTCAGTATATTTATTTCAATATATGAATTTTTTGTTTTTGTTATTTTAAAATTTGATTTAGTTCATTTTCAGTCGATTTCCACACGGGATGACTAAAGAATTACTGTCAGTAGCTTCCTAGGAAGACAATCTTGATATATTTTGTTACTGTTTTAATAATTTGCAAAGGATTTCCAGGATCTTTTATAATCAAATTCACTACCATTAGAAGACTGCTAGAATTTGCCCATGAATATGCTTTTTGAGTCTCACAGCTTTAGACAGTAAACCTGTAGCTTATCAGTACCTTATTTAAGATACCATAAAGCCTAATATTGTCAGTGGCATCACATTTAAAGGTAGAAGATGCGTAAACACAAGATAGTCCAATTTTGGTGTCGTCAATCAGATCTAGCCCAAGCCCCAGCCTTCTCCAGAAGGCTGAGCTTCACTTGACTCTCTTTACCTCTGTATTACTACTCTGGATGCTTTGGAAGCCCACCCTTAGTAATAACCCATTTCTGGCTCTCTGGAGTGTTTATCTTGGGACATTTCTGTGTAGCCTTGAAGTTGTACTCTTGCTATAATTTGATATGATGTTTGAGCAGAAAAAATACAGAGCTGATTATGAGCAGCGGAAAGATAAATACCACCTGGTAGTCGATGAGCCTAGACATCTGCTGGCTAAGATCGCAGGCGACCAGATCAGTCAGGTACTGTGATGGGGCTGGCTGGACAGCCCAGGCAGGACTGCGCTCCAGATTTCTCATGAGATGTCGTTCCGTCTGCCGCAAGGATGTCATAGGTTCTGCCTATGATATTGGGATGTTCTGTTTCAAAGTATCTGTCTAGCCACCCAAAGAGCCCAGGAGCTGTTTGAGTGTGCCAGTGCATGCTCTGTGTCCTCACATGTGCGGTGGTGAAGATAAAAAGCATTTGACTATGCTAAAAAGTCATGGTAGTCGGTCCTCCCACCCTTTATTTTTCGCGAGGGTCTAATTGGAAACTGCACATTGGGTCGCAAACACGAAACCAAGACACAAGTTAATGGGAGGAAGGAAGACAGAACTGCTTGGGGTCTTCTCCACTCCAGTGATGTCTTCTTCCTTGGAAGGCAGTATCGTGGGACTAGCTCTACGGGTCCCCGTTCACCGGGTTATGGTTGCTCAGCCACGAGCATCGCGGTCATTCTGCGTTGTGCTATAACATATTTAGTGTCTTCACCCATGTGTATATTTGAGTACACAGAGTGTGTGTGCCTACATCTCTTCACTCAGAAGTGATGGGGATATAGAGCCATGTCCTCTTCTGTCTTCCTAAGTCTCTTCTGTGCTTCACTGCTCTTTGCATGAACAGAGAAAATATAAATCTAGTGCCAAGATGCTTCTGAAACAAGGATGTAATGAAATTCTGCGTCCAGATTTGTTGACTGCCCTCTACAACACACACATGTGGAGCCAGGTAATGTCTGAGACGATGTGAAAGAGAGATTGAGAAGCCTCGAGGGCACTCACTCTTATGCTTTCCTTGATTTCCTTCCCTGCTCCCTGCCTGAACTGGTTTCACAAGATAAAGCTGCATAAATATTCATTCCTTATAAATGAACTCTAGCTGGGGCCCTGTGTGGTGATGCAGCAGCTGTCATCTGTACATCATCTAGCAAGTCCTAGTAAGACTTTTTCAAACTTTGTCTCCTAATTGTATACCGTTAATTTTAATTTTTTAAACATTTACTGCAAAGAAATGGAGACCTTACAGATTGTGGATCTTAGGTAGGTTTAACGGCATCTAAAATATCTGAATAATGTTTTCATTTAATATCAGTGATCACTACAAGTGTACCAATAGGGTGGGGTCTCAGGGCAGCTCTTCAAATATGGGACGTATATATGGCCCCTTTTGAGTTTGGTGCTAATTTGCTAGGTTATTTCCAGCATATCTGTCCTCATACTACTTGCTGGCAATGTTGCTGGTGACATTGCCTTCCTACAACGTCAGTTGAAGGACACACCAGCACTTTTGCGTCACATGCTGAAAGGAATATTTGATGCAACAACAACAAAAAAAAAACAGTGATAATTGCTTAATTTACCAAATGTTAATAAAATGCTGTAGTTCCCACATGAAAAAAGTTTTTAATCTTTTGTATTAAAACCTAATTTTATCACTTTTTTGATGCTAAATCAACACATGAAATGAGGGGCTGCGGTTTCCTTAAGAACATCTTGTTTGCCTGAACTAGTTCCCTTTGTCCTGATTTGATTATCAAATAGTTGTGCATGAAATTTCGTTGCGCTCTCGTATCTGTAATGCTTGAAACAGCTTGTGTGCATGAAAAAGCTCATGTCTTGGAAATTGCAAAAATGAATGTCTTTTTAAAATGATAAATACTTTAAACCATACATACTCATTTTTCATTATATATCTGTTTCATCTTTGACATGGATACAACCTTAAGCCATTATACATATTTGCAGCATATTATAAGTGAATCATTCCCTGTTGGAGTCCAGAGAACAAGGGTCGGACTCTGGCTCTGGAATTCATTCTTTCTATATGTGTCCCTTAGTTTTCTTAACCTCTCTGGGCCTGAGCTTCAGATATAGACAAGCATGGAAAATATAATTTATGATCATTATTTGCCCACTCCATTACACTATTGCTATTGAATACAGTTTTATATTAAACATCTGTTAGGATTAAAAGAGAAAATATGACAACATGCCCCACATGTGTGACTTATCTAATAGTCCTGCTGTTTGCTGTGGGTCTCTCTTGAGGAAAATTAGATTCCTTAAAGCCTTCTATTCTACTTCAAGTTAACTTGTTCTTCTCTTCTACAATTTAGATCAAGTACAGGAAAAATTATGAAAAATCAAAGGACAAATTTACCTCAATTGTGGATACTCCAGAACACCTACGTACTACAAAAGTCAACAAACAAATTAGTGATGTAAGTGCAAGAAACACTGAATGGATTCTCAAACTCAGGGAGCATTTGGAAATGTGGAGGGACATTTTTGACTGTCACAATGTCTGGAAGATTCTACAGCCATTTAGTGGGAGGGAGGCAGGGTTATAAAATATCCTGCTGTCCTCATGACCCTTATAATAAAGAATTATTCCAACTAAAGTGGAAGACACCCCAATTTAGACTTTATAGAATTTTCTTTCCTTTATGCACACTCAGAAACATACAAAAATCTTTGCATTTATATTTTAAATTACATCATGTTGTAAGTTGAGATGCACAATATTATCTCCTCCTGCTTTTACTTCTCCCTCAGATACTTTACAAATTGGAATACAACAAGGCCAAACCCAGAGGCTACACAACAATCCACGACACACCCATGTTGCTGCACGTCCGAAAGGTCAAAGATGAAGTCAGCGATGTAAGTACCAGAATGGCTTTGCAGCCCCTCTCATCTGGGGCTCTTTCTTACTTGATATAGTGAACCCTGAGGAATAGGTATCTATTCCTATGTAGCAATCACCTTAAAACTTAGTGGCTTGAAACAAAAATCACCCTTTTTAAAAAAAAAAAATTTTTTTTTTGCTCATGTTTCTGTGAACTGACTAGGCACAGCTGAATGGATCCTCTGTGCCACGGGCTGTTGGCAGGCAACTGAAGCCCACGTGGGCCAGGACATCCAGGATGGCTCAGTCCCATAGCTGGCCCTGATGACAGCTGTAGGCTAGGCCGCTGACTGTTGTATAGACGGGAACCCCTGTATGTGGCCTTTCTGTGTGGTCTGTACATCTCACGGCACAGTAGAGGGTTCCAAGAGGCTGGAGTAGAAGCTTCCAGACCAGTGAAGGGCTACTCTTAGAACTGGCAAAGAGCAGCTTCCCAGCCTTGAGGATGACCTGGCTGGGAGGGGGCCCAGGCTGCTCAGGCTGGGTGGCTGGGCCTGGGGAGGCCAGCTCGTCCACTCCGGGCGGCATCTCAACAGAGGAGAGGCCTGGGTGCCGGGGACACTTGCTCCCCACTGCCACCGCGCTGTGCTAGGTACAGTGATTCACAGTGAATCCCAGATTCAAGTGATGAAGAGCTCAGTGCCACCTTGGATGATCAAATGGCAAGGTCACATTATAGAGAAGACGGGAGGGGGCAGATTGTGGTATTGTCGAGGCCATTTTGAAAAATGCAGTGTGCCATGAACACTGCTAATATTATGTAAGCTTCATCTTGACCCAGAGGAACGAGATAACCATTAAATTAGAATACTCTGAATTGGAGGAGAAATTATATTAATAAATTTTCAGATATGTAGTTAGATTCTAATTGAAAACTATTTCCATTTTAGTTTTAAAAAATAGATTAAAAATTTTAAAGAACTCCATGGCTACATGGGTACAAGGAAGAACAGCGTAAGGGCAGCTGTAATAGCTCACCCCTACCCCAAAGCCTTGACTATGGTTGGTGCACAGGAATTTTTTGGTAGATAAATGTTCATACTGTTGGCCCTGAGTTGCCATGAAAAATATTAAAAACACCTAGTGTATTGTTTATGAAAGCAGAATGTATAAAATATTTTTTAATATTTTTATGTTAAGCAATGGCACTTCAGATGTGAATATCACTTGTTCATAAATATCAGATCGTTTCTCTGGAGCAGCCCATTCCTTCTCACTGTGCATTTATGTGTCCATTTCTCCAGACTTTGATTATAACAATAACCAGAGATATTGATGAAAAATATGGATTACTAGCCTTTCCCCTAAAGATACTGATTATTAGGTCTATGGCAAAGTGCAGACAACTATGATTTTTATGATTCTATGGGGCTTCCTTAGAACAGTTTTACTTTCACACTTAACCACGTTAAAACCTAAAATCTGGGGCCTCTGGGTGGCTCAGCAGTTTAGCACCTCCTCAGCCCAGGGCATGACCCCAGGGTCCTGGGATCGGTCTCGCATTGGGCTGCCTGCAGGGAGCCTGCTTCTCCCTCTGCCTGAGTCTCTGCCTCTGTCTCTCTGTCTCTCGTGAATAAATAAATAAAACCTAAATAAGTAAAATCCTTGGGGCACCTGGGTGGCCCAGTAGGTTGAGCATGCGACTCTTGGTCTCCACCCCATTCGTGATCTCAGGATTGTGAGATCGAGCCCTCGTCGGGGTCCATGCTTAGCGGGAAGTCTGCTTGAAGATTCTCTCCCTCGGCCCCTCCTTCCACTTTCTCCCTCCTTCTTGGTCTCTCAAATAAATAAGTAAAACTTAAAAAAAAAAAAAAAAAAAAAAAAAAAAACCTAAAATCCTCTGCAACAAGTAGTGAGAAGGCCCCAGCAATGCCTCAGGCCCTGTATTTAAGAGTAATAGAAGGGGGTGAAACTAGAAATGCCAGGCCCAGGATGGGGTAGGCCCGCAGAAGCCAAGCCTTCCCTGTCTGTCTGTCCCATCCAAACCCACACATGCCCCAGCTTGCTAGGTCTGACTGTAGCAATAAGGGTAATCGATGTCCTCCATCAGTTCTTTCACTTGTCAAATACTTATTGGTACCCAGTCCTTGCCCCCAAGGGGTCCAGCCCAGTGGAAGAAGACCGGTTAAGTACGTAGTTATGACATGATATGTAACAGCCATTACTGTGGGGGTGCAGATGGAGGACAAGACTATCCCCATGGGGGAGGCAGTGGGGGGAAGTTTCTCCTCCATCAGCAGTTTTCAAGGTGTTCTGAGCTCAGGATTTTCTGAGTTGGGGAAGAGACCACACACGTGGCCCTTTCAGTCAAGCCCAGGGGATGTAAATCCTATGGTGACACTGGGGAACATACCCAGTGTGTTCTGGGGGAGCTAGTTTTTAAGATCTGAGACTGGAAAGTGCGTGGCTGCATTTTTTTTCTTCACAGCAGATTTAGTCCTCCTTACAAAACGTGTACTGTAGTCATGGTTTTAGTTTCTTGTTTTTTTAGTGTTTAGTAGGCTGCTATAAAAATTAACCTCGTCACTATGCTTCCTCCCACAGCTGAAATACAAAGAAGTTTACCAAAGAAATAAGTCCAACTGCACCATTGTGCCAGATGCTGTTCACATCAAAGCGGCGAAGGACGCCTACAAGGTCAACACCAACGTAAGTTCCAGAAACCTTCCCAAGTCTAATGGGATTCACCAGCTTCTGCAGGACACGTGACCTCCTTTTACGTCTCTTCTGGTGATTGAGCTCCAGTGAGTGTGGATCACGGGTTAGGCTCCAGGAACATAAATGACCCTGGAATCTAAATGCAGCCTTTGGTTCTGAGAAGAATGGGGAAGAGCCAGGGTGGCTAACCCCATGCCCCAGGTGGCACACCCCTCAGCTCCTCAGCTAGGTGGCCGAGAAATAGATTTAATTCTGGAAAGGTCGCATTTTGGAAGGTGTCTCACCATCTCTTCATTCCCTCCACCCTCTGTGTCTTCCTCTTGCCCTGCTCTACAACCTGCTGCTTCTGGACAGCACGCATGTTTTAGTCACTTGAGGCTGTCCAAAGTTGGGCTGTGTCTTTCGCCTGCTCAGAGTTCTCTGTGCAGACCTGTGTGTACATGTACACACGTGCGTAGGATGACACCTTAAAGCCTCAACCACAGAAATATTTTTGTGCATTTCGATGAGTAGAAACTTTTAAAGAATATATAAATGGTTAAAAACAGAACCATTATAACCCAACGAATGCCCACGAGTGCCCAAGACAACATCTCCTAATCAGGACAGCAAATGCCTTCCGGTATGTAGGGTGGGAGGAAGCTCACAGGCGTCCCGCGGATGGATTGAGGGGTGGGCAGCAGGAGGAGCGGGTGAAAAGGCAAATGCAGCGCAGCGTCCGATACAGAACCTGGGCAGTGGGTGTAGGGCGTCCTCTAGGATTCTTGTAGGGGGAAAACTCAGGGCATCAAAAGCAAATCTCGTGAAAATCTCATCAGAGGCATGCAGATTTTATGGTAGAGCAAATTATACCTGACAAAACAGGGAGGAAAGTGGGGGAGGAAAGAAACATGCTGATACTGTGGGCTCCTCCCAGGACACTCCAGCTAAATCCGTGAGCTCCTCTGCCTCCAACTTGGCCCCAGGCAGCCAACCGCCCAGCTCCGGTGAAGGTCCGGGAAGGGCTCAGCCCCTCTGAGGCCGGTTTGCCTTCCAGCTCCGCCAGTACTAGCTGCCTCCCCACGGGCATTTCATTGAACCCTCTGGATGGTTTCGGGCAGTTGTTGGCAAAGATTGAAGAGGTGGGAGTGGTGAGGCTCAGGAAAGTGCCTGGTGTTCAGGAAACACTGGGAGTTCATGATGTAAACGGGAGCAAGCCTGCGTTTAGCTACAAGTTAAGTCCTTGGCTCTGAAGATGGTAAAGCCGTGGGCGGAGGGGGGCGTACAGTCATTTCACCCCCAGGCCTTTGACATGTGTAGCCCCTGTTGTGAGACCTCACAGTCCCCCGAAATGACCTAAGTGGCTGACCGGTCGCACCACTTGCACTGAAGTGTTGACCGGGGCTCCGTCCTGCGCCCGTGGGTCGTGGCCGCGTGCAATGCAGGCCACGTCCTTCTGCCATGCGCGGTTCCGAACCCAGCCCCTGAAGGGAATGGTTTCTCTCCACCTCGTTCCACGCAGTTGGACTACAAGAAGCAGTACGAAGCCAACAAGGCCCACTGGAGGTGGACCCCCGACCGGCCAGACTTCATCCAGGCCGCCAAGTCCTCCCTGCAGCAGAGCGATGTGAGACGGGGTGCAGTCAGGCAGGGGCTCACCTGGAGGGGAGCACGGAGAGGCCTTTCCAGGGCTGCAGGAGCCCCTAGCTCACCTGAGCTCATGGGGAGGGGGGGTTGGGGGCTCGACCTTCCTCCACCGGCCTCCCAGCTGGGCCTTGCACCTGCTGCACAGTCCTGGGGGGAATGGGGTGAGCAGGCCGTGGGGGAGTCCTGGCCGCGGGGCTTGGGGAGTGATGGGGGGTGAACAGGCTGGGGGGGATGTCCTAGCTGCAGGGCTGTGGGGGGACTGGGGGTGAGCAGGCCGGATGGGGTGGGGTCCTGGCTGTGGGGCTGGAGGGGATGGGGGGAAAGCAGGCCAGGGGGATGTGGTGGGGATGGGGGTAAGCAGGTGTGGGGCTGGGGGGGTTGGGGGTGAGCAGGCTGGGGGGTTCCTGGCTGGGGGGAATGCCTGGAAGCCTCTGCCCCGTTTCAGCAGCAAGTCCCTGCAGTGCCCTGGAAGGGAGGGACCCCTACAGATTAAATTAACCGCCGGCTTCCCCGTCGGCCTCTATTCTGTCTTTCAGTTTGAGTACAAGCTGGACCGAGAATTCCTTAAGGGCTGCAAGCTGTCTGTGACCGACGACAAAGACATGGTGCTGGCCCTGAGGAATTCCGTGATAGAGAGTGACGTAAGTACTAGGGCCGTGCCCCTGGGAGGGACACAGGTGCTGCTGCACCATTGCAAGTGGGGCCCTGGCCCCGGGGCGCCGGCCACACAGTGGCACAGCAGGGCCGCGGGTGGCCGCCCTCCAGGGACATGGAGGTGCAGCAGGGCTGGGGCCAGAGCCCCACTGCCTTCCCCAAGGGACGCTGCTTCCGTGGGGCTGTACACTTCCCGCATCTCCGGGTGTCCGCTGCCTCCGTAGAGCCCTCCGAACCCGGGCCAGGCCCGCTTGCCTGCTAGGAAGGCCCCACTGCAAGAGCCGAAGTCTCCACGGTGTGTTCCCCGAGGTTCCCATGTCGCAGCCTTGAGCGAGTCCCACATGGGCTGCATCCGTGGTTCTGTGTCCTGAGCTCTACCCAGGGCTCGGGGACTGAACACACACCCGCGGGCCAGGGACCAAAGCAGGACTCTACCCCCTGCAGCTGAAATACAAAGAGAAGCACGTCAAGGAACGAGGGTCCTGCCACGCCGTGCCTGACACTCCTCAGATCCTCCTGGCGAAGACCGTCAGCGGCCTGGTGTCCGAGGTACCCACCCCCCCGCGGCCCCCTCCCCTGGCCAGGCCCCAGGCACACTCCCTAACAGGCCCTCTGTGGGTTCCTGCAGAACAAGTACAAGGACTACGTCAAGAAGCACTTGGCCCAGGGCTCGTACACAACACTGCCAGAGACCAGGGACACCATCCACGTCAAGGAAGTGACCAAGCACGTCAGCGACGTAAGTGCCCAGCTGCGGGCCCGCGGTACCTCAGGATCCGGGCCAACCCGGCACAAGCTCTTGGCTGCAAGAGCTTTCGTGTGTGGCACTTGGCCCTCACCACTGTCGGTGCCGCTGTGTCCATGGAGGGCCTGGCATTACAAGGCCTCCCGCGGCGGCGGGACAGGTCGTCCACAGCGTAGGGTGTTAGCAGCCCAGCGTTGAGACGAGGACGCGTTGCTGAGTAACAGCGGCCTCTCTACCATTAAGCTGCTGAACGGTCTTAGAGAAGTAAAATCCCCGCCCTCCGTCCTTAGCAATAATGCTTCGATGATCTTGCTATTGTTTTTTTATGAGCCCTCTTTGGTTCTATGTATTTTGTAAAGCTGGAAATGGTCAATGAAAGAGTCTGTTGGCTTGCAGTCAGTTCTCCAAAGGTTGCTGTGTTTCAAGCGTTGGGTTCCAGGACAGAAATGACAAGAAGGAGCTAGATTATGGACCAGAGGCCTGGGTTCCAGACTGATGTCAAAATGGGGGTCGTGTTTTTTCCTGGAGATCTCACAGGTCTTCAAGTTAAAACAGTTCTTTTCCCGGATTCCTCTGCTCACACAAGTACTTCTGGCTCTGTTTAGACGAATTACAAAAAGAAGTTTGTCAAGGAGAAAGGAAAATCCAACTACTCCATCATGCTGGAGCCCCCAGATGTGAAACATGCTATGGAGGTGGCCAAGAAGCAGAGCAATGTAAGTTCCCTCTGTCTACACTCCCAGGGGTCCCATTGAGTCAGTGGATCCCAAATTGGTGCATACCAGGCCTCCAGTGGGTGGTAGTTTTAAAAATTGGTTTGGTTTTAATAAAAAGTTCCTTTGTGTTCAATGAGGACTCTTTCAAAGACAGCATGTCTCCCACACGTGAGTAAACATTTTTCTCTCTAAATAAAGGTTGCTTACAAAAAAGATGCCAAAGAAAACCTGCATTACACCACGGTGGCTGACCGGCCAGACATCAAGAAGGCCACGCAGGCAGCCAAACAGGCCAGTGAGGTAAGCATGGGGTTGAAATGTCCCTGCTGCCCAGAAGTCACTGCCCCCAGGTGGTACAAGGCCCACCTCTTAGAACGAGTTGCCCATTTTGGTTGTCTTTGATGCAGGTGGAGTACAGAGCCAAGCACCGCAAGGAAGGCAGCCATGGGCTGAGCATGCTTGGTCGCCCAGACATCGAAATGGCCAAGAAGGCAGCCAAGCTGAGCAGCCAGGTAATAATACAGATGGGCGGTTGGCCGCTCTCCTGTGACAAACCTTGCAGGAAGGCGTGACCCCCAGCATGGAAGTGCAGAAGCAGCAACGGAAGAGATGCTCAGGCTTTGATGGGCTCTCCTGAGCTTTGACAAGTGAGAGGGTTCAAGTGGGCCTTCTCTCCTGTCCCTCTCGGACATCCGCAGGCTCTGCTCATTCTCCACTTCTCCATCTGTTGGGGTGTCTCTAGATGTCTGTGTGCTTCACTGTCTTCGTGGAGCAAACACATCAGCCTGCGAGGTCCTGCTGGAGCCTCAGGCAGTGAGATTACATTCCAGGGGTGGGATTCATACCTGAGTCACCTGTGGGAACTTAACAGGCGCGAGTTGTGACATTCCAACTTCTAGAACCCAACCAGATGCAGTCCCCTTTATTCTTCATGCAGCATCCGTATATTGCATGACTGCGCTCAGAACTAGGGGGTGAACTGACCTCCTCAGGCTTGACGTCCGTGGATAAATAAACAGTTTGGGGTGTGTCCATGGTGCTGAGGGGAAATGCCTTGTCCTGTTGAATTTTCCCATAAGTCATCTTCAGCTGTTTTACCTGTTTACCTGTTCTCCCTTTCATTCAATGAAATCACATTGATCAAGCAAGTCCACTCCATCTTCCTACCTCTCAGTGCCCTGTGATTATTTCATGACCCGCATTTCTCGTCCTAAGTGAAACCTGAGATGCGGAGAAGCTTTACTTCCTGTGGAAGGCTCGCCTCGGGGTTATAGCTTCTCCGTGTGGCCCGGGGCCCAGGGCTTCCTTACGTGTGGGCCACCCCCATCCTGATGTCCCCGCCTGATGATGCTTGGGGAGAATACTGCAGAGGTGCAGGGCTACATCTTACAACACCTCTGTGATGAGGCCTTTGAAGAATACGAATGTACTCCTCAGTGATGTAAGACTGACCCCAGCAAGCTAGCACCTCTCTCTCTCATCTGCCTTCTTGACCTTACCCCCAGGGGACTGACCAAGGTCACACTCTTTTCTGTTGATATTTGTGTTGGAACATGTCGAATGCTATAGAACTTTGTGGAAGGATCTACTTTTGTGCACACCCATCCCCTCCCTCTGGAACATGCCACTTGGAACAGGGTCCAAAGGCTCCAAATTAAATTCATGAGGTCGCTGAAGGTAGCCTAAAGCCTTTAGCTTTTTCCACTTACTTTTATTTTGCACTAAAAAGAGGTGGTTATCTTTCCCACTCCTGGATAATATAAAAATGAGCAAGGCAAATACCATAGCGCCCAGTCCTATTCCCGACTGCGTGTTGCCCCAACGCAACTACTGGTTATGCTAACTATTACTTTTAAGAGTATCCTAGTGTGGATAATAAGTTATATGATTGCTTTATATGTAACATATTCTTTTGTATTTCTGGTTTCTCAATTTCTCAGTTTTTGAGTTAATTGATGTTGAGAAATAATTTGGAGTTTTGCATTTGCTGTTAGGTTAAATACCGAGAAAATTTCAACAAAGAGAAGGGCAAAACACCAAAATACAACCCAAAAGACAGCCAGCTCTACAAAGTCATGAAAGATGCTAACAATCTCGCAAGTGAGGTATGGTCTGTTTGTTTTCTCTAATTGGGGTAAAATATATAACGTGAAATTTGCCATTTTAACTTTCTAAATGTGCAGTTGACGGGGGGCCCCTGGCTGGCTCAGTCAGGAGAGCGTAAGACTCTTGATCTTGGGGGTCGTGACTTTGAGCCCCACGTTGGGCGCAGAGATTGCTAACATAAACAAATAGATGTACCGCTGAGTGGCATCGATCAAATTTACAGTGCTGTCCAGCTACCGCCATTATTTCCATCTCCCCAAAGAGAAATTCTACGCCTCTTAAGCCCTAGCTCTCCACTTCGCTCTCCCCACAGCCTCTGTAACCTCGATAACCTACTTTGTGAGTTCGCCTACTAGAGAATCTGACATCAGTGGAATCATACAACACTTGTCCTTTTGTCTGTCTGGCTCAGTTGACTTAGCATAATGTTTTCAGGGTTCACCCCTGTTGAAGCATTTGTCAGACCTACATCTCCTCTTGTGACTCAGCCACATCCCGTGGTGTGTGCCCGCTGACTCATCTGCTGATGGACACCCGAGTTGTTTCTGCTTTTGAGCTACTGTGAACGAGGCGTGTGGCCCTTCTTCCCCATCTCCAGCCTGCATGTTGGGAGGGGGGGTCTTACCATGGCTTCCGTTAGTACTCTTTTCCGGTCCCCATTCATGTGATTTCACTCTTACTGCTTCACACACAGGTGAAATATAAGGCCGACCTGAAGAAACTTCACAAGCCTGTGACTGACATGAAGGAATCGCTGATAATGAACCATGTGCTGAATACAAGCCAGCTTGCCAGTTCTGTAAGCTCATTCGTTTGCTCCAGAACCAGCGTGTTTCACCCGTGTGCCGCTGAACTCCGGTGCTGCGCTTACTACTTACTTCTGTCCCCTTCTCTGCTCCTGGGACACTAGATTTACTTTGTTTGAGTGCATTTTTCCAAATTACAACATTCGTCTATCAACTCCCCACGGACTGTGATCCCTCTCAGAATAGAAAAATGCTTTTATTCTTAAAATATTTAAACTTTTTATTTTCCAGTTAATTAAAGCCCTTCTCTCCTTCTAAGGACATAGAATCATGGTTTGGAATAATATCTTTCACTTCTTGATTTTTAAAACCTCCTTTGACTATGCCATGTATCGCAGTGTTTACCATCCTTTATTCACTGTTAGTACTGAACGTGGGTCTCCCTCCTTTGATGCAGTTTTGTAACCCCCCACTTAGTGTTTGCTGGTTTTAGTTTGGTCTTGATGCTGCTGCTGTGTAAATGTCTAACCTTACGAGGAAAAGCAGAAATGCTGAGCAGCTTTCCACCAATGTCCCTTTCACCCTCTTCCCCTCAGTACCAGTACAAGAAGAACTATGAGAAGAGTAAAGGGCACTACCACACGATACCTGACAATCTGGAGCAGCTTCATCTAAAGGAGGCCACAGAATTACAGAGCATAGTAAGTCACTCAGGACCTTTTCCTGATGCATACTCAGTGGCAGTGTCAACAATGTACCTGAATTCCTCTCAGATTGGTAGTTACAGTTTTAGTAACCATTGCTGGATGGAAATGTCCAAAGACATAAGGGAACTTGGGGGGCCCCTGAGTGGCTCAGTGGTTGAGCACCTGCCTTC
Source organism: Vulpes vulpes (assembly GCF_048418805.1). Classification (NCBI taxonomy): domain Eukaryota; kingdom Metazoa; phylum Chordata; class Mammalia; order Carnivora; family Canidae; genus Vulpes; species Vulpes vulpes. The sequence goes on along the minus strand of NC_132784.1, from coordinate 32,997,427 downwards.
AGCTCAGGGCGTGACTTCGGGGCCCCAGGATTGAGTCCCATGTCGGGCTCCCTGCAAGGAGCCTGCTTCTCCCTCTGCCTGTGTCTCTGCCTCTCTCTCTGTGTGTCTCTCATGAGCAAATAAATAAAATCTTTTTTTTTTTTTAAAGGTATAAGGGAGCTTGGAATTTAGCAGCATTTTGAAATAAAATTTTATACTATAAAAACAGCATCAACACGTATTAGAGAAATAGTGCTTGTACACTGCAGTGTGTGTTATTCAGATCACTGACAGGGGCGGGAAGCATGAAGATTATTTTACAAGAAGGGTGACAGAGCCCTTCCAGTAACCCCAGTGCTCTCATGGGTCAGCACCCCCACTTGGGAAACCTTGCAATGGTGTGATAGCCTTAGGAGGATTTTGAGCAGAGAAGTGACATGATTGGACCTACCACTGTAGTATCTGGGTACTTAAGGAATTGAAAATTGTAAAATAAGACTCTCAAAAGAAAGGACTCCGAGAAGGAGTTTGCTATCATATAACTTATTTAGGTCTCCTGTTGGGCATTAACTGAGAGGGCTGACTAGGAGTGTCTTCATGTCAGCTCTGAAGCAGCCCGTGCCCCCCAGGTCTCTATTTTCAGCAAGATTGCTGAGATGGAGCATTGCCATGAAGATGCTGTATGAACAAGGGCCTCTGCCTCTCTGACTTTCCATTTCTGAATATCTGTGGGCTGCCCCCAGTCCTAATCATGTGGCTGCAACCTCCTTTGGATTGGGACATGTATTTGTAATGATGAGAACATTGTATTTGTGAAATTGCACTGGGGCTCTTTTGAGAATGCCAGATTTGTTAGTAAGTCAGTTGACGTATAAACTAGTTCTCATCTTTATATGAACTTTTATTGGCTGCATTGAATATGTGGTCACCTATTCAATGGTTGGGTTGTGACCTAGATTCAGTTATTGACATATAAAGAAAGTTGTATGTGTTATCTCTCAAATTGAGACCCCAGGTCTCCAATAAAAGTCCTCATGGAAGAAAAACTGGAGATATTTCTTAGAAATATTGACAGATGCTGCGGTTACACCATTCACATCTACACGTATCCGATCTTGGCCGACCTTCTCTGATGGGTGACTTTCCCACTGCATTTCCTTTCCTTGGCCTTTCTCTCAGCTGGTTCTTCTGCAGTAATCCTTTGTCTCCTTGAGCACAAATCCTGATTCTGCCTTGCAGACAGTAACAGTGTTTTCTCCCAGGCAACAACAAAAAGGTTCTAGATCTGAAACACAACAGGAACCTGTTTTGAGTGACAGTGAAATGCCACCCAAATGGACTAATGTAGCAGTTAAAAAATACTATCCCTAAACTGGTCTCTGAGAATTGACCAGAGGAGATCTATCTAATAAAGCTTTTCCCCACTAGGTGAAATACAAAGAAAAGTATGAAAAGGAACGAGGAAAGCCAATGTTGGACTTTGAAACACCAACGTACATCACCGCCAAAGAGTCTCAGCAGATGCAAAGTGGCGTAAGTCCTAAAGAATACACCACACGAGAAATATACCATCGAGCTGTTAAAAACAAGCTCTGCACACACATGTCTCCAGCCTTCTGTTCTGGTTGTAGGTCATGGAACTTTTTAACCTGTGGTCACTAAAATTTTTCCATCTCAGAAATCTTATGGTTTGATTATACTAAAAGTTCTGAATAGTAAATATTTACCATAAATGTTTTATTTCAACTCTCATTTTCATAGCATTAGAATAAAACTATTCTTTGAAACAAATTATATTGAATGTGATATGAATTTGTCTCTGATAAATGAAAAGTTCCCTCTGCATAGACCTGACCCACCATTGGCTTTTGATTGCTCTTAATAGGAAGTTCCAAGCCAAACAAAAGAATAATGATCAAGATGTTTATCAAAATATCAGATGTCAAGATGCCATATTTGTTATTTTAGAAATGTATAGAGAAGCATCTAAAAAAAATTTTTTTTCCCTTTTTAACCAACAGCAGAAAAGAATGGAATCTTATTTTGAATTTTAGGAAGTCTGTTTTCATTGGGAAACACATTGGACTGCTTTTTACCTCTCCTTCATGGGGCATATCTCCAACTATAAAGATAAATGGCTGTTAATAAAGCACCACTTTGTGGCGCTTTCTGGTGCAAAGAAGTCCAAATAATGAAAAGTTTAACATAGTCTTAGAATTTTAAATTTACAGAAAAGTTCTATCAATTAAAAATTATAGAAATGGTGTTCCAACATTTATTCCAAGTCCCCAGTGAGATTACCTAGTCAGGGATTGGAGAGGAGATGGGGGAGGGGGGAGGTTGTGACTCTCTCAATGGAAGACAAAATCATAGGATTTTTCCATTTTATTGTCCACTGTGTCTATTCAGAGATTAAAAATAATAAGTCATGATTATGAAAAGGGCCAAATTTGCATTTCTTGCTGTCAGGTCCTTCTTTCTCTGCACTGTTATTTTGCCCTTACTTACTTTTAGTTCAGGAGTAAAATCTTTTGTTGCCTCAGGAGAGATGACAATGGATTCAGAGTCTTGGTGGCACATGTGTCCTTCCACTGTCCTTCCCTGTTGTGAGACGTCGGTGGGGCAGCAGCACCAGCTGCGTGTTAGACATTTGAATGAGCCTAACAAAGCTGCTCCACCCCTGAGTCTCCTTGAGGCTGTTTGTTGTAGACAAAATATTTCCAGAACAATCAGACACCTTTCAAATATGTGACCTTTAGCAAAACGATGATCCAGTTAAGGGACCATACGTGGAAGAACAATGTTGTTATTTTTTTTTCTTCCTAGGTTTGAGAAATGAGTTGTAATAAAGATTCTTTTTTTAATTTCTGTTTTCCTTCCCACTCACATTAGAAAGAATATAGGAAAGAGTATGAAGAGTCCATTAAAGGCAGAAACCTGACAGGCCTGGAGGTCACGCCAGCTTTATTACATGTCAAATATGCAACCAAAATAGCCAGCGAGGTAGTGCCCACTTGGTCTCTTCTTTCCCTCTTGATCCCAATAAATGCACTAATGATGCTCATCAATGGGTTCCTTCTACCATTTTCATCACCATCTAACTTCTTTGGGTTTCAAGTTGGGTTCACATGTGTTTGGTATTACCACCTAGTCTCTCACCCGGATTAATTCTTCTCATTTTTTAATTGAATACCTAATGAAATGTGCTTACCTTAGCATCCTATTAATGACTAGCTCCTTATTTAATATTAACTGTTGAAGCTGATTCCCTTCCTTTATGCATATCTTTAATCACTAAACTGTAACTACTTAAAATTGGAAGGGGTTCTTTTGTCTTTGGGCTCTTCACCTAAGAAGAACAATCCAGGCTTTCTTGTCAGTGGTGTTTGCTTTTATTTTGTGATACAGAAAGAATACAGGAAAGATCTAGAGGAAAGCATCCGCGGGAAGGGTCTCAGTGAAATGGAAGACACACCTGACATGCTGAGAGCAAAGAACGCCACTCAAATCCTCAATGAGGTAGGCCCGCAGTCAACCGCATGCATGTAGTTAAGAGAGCAGCTTCTCCTTCCTAGCAAGTTACACAAAAAGAAGACGGAAAAAGAATTTTTAATTTCAAATTCCATATCCAACATGGTTATTAACTGTTAAATAAAATAGATCTCGATGTCTGATGAGTTGCTATTTGTAACAGTTTGTGTCTAGTGACTACCATAATGTTATTTATCTAGTAGTATTTGATTTAACCATGATCCATTGGGTGTCCTCACTTAAACTAAAACACCACATTGCAATATTGTACCCCTAAGTTCAACACTAGTTATGGAGCAAACCGTATTTAAAATTTCCATTTTACATTGATTTTCTAAGTAGAGAATGCTAAAAAGTATTCAGAATGAAGCCTTACGTGTTACCACAAGTAGAATCGTTTCCTGAAATGGGTTTCTGTGGTCACTGCTGCATCTGACCACAGGGAATGGCAAAGGTGACCAGCAACCAAGTAGTGGTGTATTATGTGGAATCACAGTCACTGTGTGTTTACCACCCAGTTGTGGAAGTTAGGTAACTCGTTTCAATGCTACTACAGAAAGAATATAAGAGAGACTTGGAGCTGGAAGTCAAAGGAAGAGGCCTGAATGCCATGGCCAATGAAACTCCCGACTTCATGAGGGCCAGGAATGCTACTGATATTGCCAGTCAGGTCAGTGGTTCTATTCGTGTCAATCTTTAAAAAAAAAAAAATTGATTACAGGGACACGGTGTTGTCCTTCTATTATCTTACTTGGTTGGTTGACAGTCATATGTGTATAGTGGCATTTTTAAACATCTGTCTGGTGGAATCCATTCTGGAGCAGGGACCCTCTTTACATCCGTCTTTCTGAGTCTATGGCAACAGAAGACATTCAGAGAAAAGGGCAGGAGTCGGGGAGCTTGAGGCTGGGGCAGATTCAGATATCCTGGTCTTGTTTTTAGTCAATACACCCCCCCGCCGGCCCCAGCAGTCAGCACCAAGAATTCCTTGTTTAGAACATTTTGGGAGTTCTTTCTTTCCCTCCTTTCAAGACTTAAATATAAAAGGTAGTTTTTAACATCCCACATTGTTTTTTGTCCAGCTCCCAGCTCTTAACATATGTGAAGAATCCCCACCTCACTATCTGTTGATTATCTGGTCCCTCTCCCACTACTTCTCTCCTCCCCTACTCCCCAGCCCCTAGATACTAGATAGTAAGTCTTTCCACGATCAGGACTCAACCTTTTCTGAATCTCACTCTTTAGTATAAAGCTATGAACACAATAGGAATAATATATATAGAGAGAGCCTCAAATGAATGAACCCTTTTGGAAAAGAAATACCACTTCTCAATTTAATGAAACCAAATATATACATGGTAGACATTTACCCAAGTGTTGGGTGTTCTTTTGCAGATTAAGTATAAGCAGTCAGCAGAAATGGAGAAAGCCAATTTCACTTCTGTGGTTGATACTCCGGAGATCATTCATGCCCAGCAAGTCAAGAACCTTTCAAGCCAGGTAAGGATGTTCATCTCAATATTACTCCTAGCCCCCAAGCATGAAGAGTAAGTCTTTCCACTAATACCTAAGTAGGCTCTTTCAAGTCACAGTGTTGCCCAGTAAAGGAGGAAGGGTTCATCTGTGATGCAAGTTTGAGTCAGAGGTGAGGTTTCTGTATCAAAACTAATGGAGACTGTATGAGGGAACTTGAAGGTACTGAAGAACTCTTACTTGGTACCACGTGTGGTAATGAATCAATATTTGAACATGTAAAATCTCCTATATTGGGGATGTAAGATGTGTGTGCAGCTCTGGAAGAAACAAAGTAGACATCCGGTATCAGGATTATCAGTCTCCTCAATCAGATTGACCTATGTCATCAACAGCAACCAGGCAATCTAACCCTGGTTCCTCGGTGAGGGATAACTCTGAGCAATGAGGGAAAGTACGATGTTCTTTATACAGCAGGATCTACCCTTGTTTGTTTTGATACTTGGTGATATCAGGGATGTGCAATTTAAGTAGCTTCAGATTAGAATTTTTGCTTGCCTTCTGAGTCGTGAGCTACAAAGCTATAGTGACCCGACCAGGCTGTGCTTTATAAACACCTGGGAATGTCGTTTCCCTGGCCCCACCTTGGAATTTTGAAGCTAATGAGCCTGATGTAGGCCCTGGACATCTGTTTTTGTTTGTTGATTTGTTGGTTGGGGTGTGTGTGTGTGTGTGTGTGTGTGTGTTTTAAATCTTCACAGGTGATCTGTCAATAGCCAGTTGGATCTGGGGAATCATGGGTTTAAATCCTTCATTAACAACATGTAATTTTATATCATAAAACTAGACATGAAAAAATAGTTATCACTGGAGAATGGTTTATTTAAGAAACAGATATATTCAAAGGGAAAAATAAACCTTTTTGGAGGGATGGGGAAGCATTTTATTACCAAAATTATCTGGGACCCAAACTACCAGGTGGTGTTCATTGAGGGAGGCCAGCATTCTTGAGGCTGAGAGGCTTGCCACCCACATGGCCCTGAGCCTTTGGAGCCAGTCCTTGAGGAAAACCGCAGAGTGCAGGCCTTACTCTCTTGGAGCTTTCGTCAGCCTAGTTCCTCAAGTCCTAGGATATGGTCAGGCAGGTGTCTTCCTTCCCAATTTAGATGAGTGGTTCCCTTTGAGTGACGGAGAAGCGCTGGTGCTTTCTACAAAACTGCTGCTCAGTTTTCAGTGAAAAGTAGGTATTTTATAACCTCCAAGTCTCGTCCTGGGGGTTAATGCAAGCAGTGTGAATGGGCTTACAAATTCAGGGTAATATACTGAGTATTTTCTAATGCCAGGGGTCCAGGACTCAGAACACCCCCAGGTTCCAAGTACCAACTCAGCACCCTCCTAGGGTCTAGCACTAGCTCAGCAAACCAGGACAGGCAGCTTCTGCTTAACCTTAAGAAAATGAAAAGAAAAAAAAAAAAGAAAATGAAAAGAAAAGGAGGTCTAACCGCCCCCTCCAGGCCTGGCCTTCGGCCCCGTGAGAACTGTTTGCCTTACGTTTGCATAACTAAGAGGAGTCATTCAGGGGATTTTTTTTCCTGAATAAGGAAAGTGGTGAACAATTCTTTCCTTCCAGAAATTTTTGTTTTAACTGGCTTCCCATTCAAAGTCTAAGCTGAAATCTCTTATTGGTTCTTTGTTATCTCTGAGGAGACTGAATATCTCAGCCGTAAATGTAATTCGTGATTTGCACGCAGTAGTTTAGGTGAAGGGGACCTAGAGAGTGGTTTTATCCCCTGGCAACAGTAGCTGGGTTCCTCAGCCCTCCCCACCCCCACTTCCCCGAAAGGAGGGAGACCCTGGAGCCACATAAAGCTGGGAGACCAGTGAAAGGACGGCAGCAAAGGGCCATAGGCTCCAGGGCAGAGTCGGTGCTCGGCCTCCCAGCCGAGTGGAGGAGAGTGGGGTCAGCGCGGGCCGGCGGGGCTGGCCCAGAGCCCCCGCCGTGGCCCCCAGGCGCCAGGCCGAGTCTCATGACTGCAGGCCCCGAACCTGGCCACAGACGCCTGGGCTGCGGCAGAACCAAGGCGATGGAGGCCACAGCTTGGGGGGCGGGGGGTGAGACGCTCCGGCGGGTGGAGCCCTCCCGTGTGCTCAGGGCTCCTGTGGCCACGTGGGGCTCACAGGCTTCGTGGGGCAGACGCCTGGGGCCTCTGCAGCCCGTTGGCTGGATGACGGCCGGCCTAGGCCATGGCCGCGGGTGAGTCGTCGCGGGGGCCCCAGGCCTGTGTCGTGGAGACCCCAGTGCTGCGGGGCCACAGCTGCCCGCGCCTGCTGGTCCTCCTGCGGCTTGGGTCCTGAGGCCAGCATCCCCCAACACAGCTGTTGGCAGCTCAGGGAGAACCTTCCCGTCACCCGCTAAGGCCAGCATTAGAGAGGCCTGTTGGAGCCTCTTAACCTCCTGCTCTGCTCCACCTGCCTTGGGGAGTCTGGCCCCTGACTAAGGGCCGGGCCTCCAGCTCACAGGAGGTACCCCGCTGCCAGGAGCCTGCTAGTCTGTCACCTTCCTGCTGTGGGCCAGCCAGCAAGGGTCTTCCGCTGCTGTCTTTGCCACGACAGTGGGTTTCATTAAAGGCCCGTGGCTCAGGGATGCCCGGTGGGGGTGGGGGGGGCAGGGGGGGCTCAGCGCTGGAGGGTCTGCCTGGGGCTCAGGGTGTGACCCCAGGTCCTGGGATCGAGTCCCATGTCGGGCTCCTGCAGGGAGCCTGCTTCTCCCTCCATCTGTGTCTCTGCCTCTCTCTGTGTGTCTCTCATGAATAAATAAATAAGACCTTTTATAATTAATTAAAATAAAATAAATGTCCATGCTCAGTTTTCCTGGGTGGGAGGCATGGCACTCACTGACCAAGAGAGGGCTCTGCTTTAGAGCTCCCTAGTACCCATGACAGAGGACTTACCTCCAGCTAACCAGGAATGGCAGTTTTAGGTTCTCTTGGCCCGTGTTCCTGTGGTATTCACCGTCCCTATTTCTTGGAATCTGTTCTCAGAAAAAGTACAAAGAAGATGCAGAGAAATGCATGTCCTATTATGAGACTGTTTTGGATACCCCAGAGATGCAGAGAGTCCGGGAGAACCAAAAGAACTTCAGCCTTGTAAGTTTTGATTGAACCTAAGACACAGCACACTGATACCCAGGGCGCGGTGGGCACGGTGGGTGCCCCTGGGCTCCACACCTGGGCCTCCGCCTGCAAGGGCTGTGGAGCAGCCTGCACAGCCCCCACCCGTGGCCCAGGAAATGTTCTTCTCCAGGATCACCTTCTGGTTCAATCCCAAATCATAGCGTGAAAGACCCACTGCTGCTTGGTTAGTGGCTTCATGTCACTGCATGTGAACTATCTCCACCTCCCACTAGTGGTGACATCTGTCTTTTTCAAAATGAATTCAAGAAGGGATGCATTTTTTTTTAAATGTATATATATAACTTGACACTTTACCATTTTTTAGGGACCAAAAAAAATTTTTTTATAGAATTCTTATTAAAGAAATCCCTTTTGGCTCTCAGACCGTGATTATTGTGGCATAGATATTTGGGTTTTGTTTTAATTTGGATTTTAAATTCCCTTACACAATAGAGACAACTTAAAATATATTTTAAAATACATTGAAATCTTAACAAGATGTTTACTCTTTCTTCATAGCTCCAATACCAGTGTGACCTTAAAAACAGTAAAGGAAAAATTACAGTTGTTCAAGACACGCCAGAAATACTGCGTGTTAAAGAAAATCAAAAGAATTTCAGCTCGGTATATTTACTATTTATCTTCCATTTAATGCTAACCTAATAATTCTATTCTCCTCTTTAAAAATATGCTAGCCTCCTGTTGATTCAGACCATTAACATCTAACCTCAGCAGTTAATACTAGCAGTTGTTACAATTTCCCATACTTTGCTCGAAAACCATCAGTACAGAGACCATTTGAAATAACCACTTAAATCTGCTAACAAAGTAACTTTTCTTCCTTCTTAATTTTTTTAATCCCAGAGCAGTAACGTGTGTTGTCTTGTTCTACGAAGATGGATTTCTTTTTGACGTTGTGATTTCTTTCACTACCCTTCCCCAGAATAACTGACTTCACATTTCTTTAATGGATTTTGTGTTTCCTATGGGAGGGGTCTTTTAAAATCAACGTTTTTCTGGTTTTTATCATCATGCATTAATACAGTACAATAATCTTAAATCTCAAGATCTGGAAAGTTACCCGTGTTGTACATATGGCTGGTGTTACCAATGCTGACGTGGAAGGCATCAGATACTCCAGCACGTGGCCAAGAACATTCTCTAGTGTCTTTTGTGTTCACAGAAGCCATGTTTCCTAGTCTTCCTCTGGGAATTGCTGGGCTTTCTTTTCTCTATAACATTGTCCTGATTCTGAATGCCCAGGTTTTATATAAAGAAGATGTCTCGCCGGGCACTGCGATCGGAAAGACCCCTGAGATGATGAGAGTGAAGCAAACACAAGACCACATAAGCTCGGTAAATCCCCCTCCCCGCCCCCACGGACTCACTGCTGTGTCTCTGCCTCCCGCTGATCATGTACTTTGAGGGCTGAGCTGCTCAAAACCTTTGTCGCAGAAGCAGCTGGTGCTGGTGGTGAGGAAGGGAGGCTACCTATGGGAAGTGGAGAGGTCAGTGTTGGAGCAAACCAGAGCTGGGTGGTGGGTAAAGTGGTGAAAATAAATTTGTGCAGTAGGGGAGAGAGGTCGCAGTATAGACCTGGGCTCAATTCCAAACACTGCCAGGAAGAGTAAGGATTTATAACCAGGGATGGGGTGGAGGAGATGAGGAGGAAGGGGGAGAACAGAAAATTAGAGAAAAATTTAAGGGTAAGGGTGGTTTGGGCTGAGGCTACCGGACGTGGTTCTTGCTGGCGGCAGGCCAGGGTGCCCCGGCGGGGTGGGCGGGATACAGAATTTGGTCCCGTATCAAGGATGAAGGGGTCCCAAGGGTAGGGGGCTCTGGCTAAGCTGACTTATTAGCAGGATGCTTTCTGAAACCATGGGTACTAAGTTAGACCCAGAAGTAGACCAGGCACCCAGTTGGGAAGAAGATCCAAAGGACCCTGACTGGAGTTTGGTCAGGAGAGATGCCTTGTCACTTGTTAGAAAATACAGGGTGTTAAAGTCGGCAGTTCAGCCTTCCGGCATGTGTGCACGTGGCCGTATCTGTCGGAGCCAACTGAACCGCTGGGTATAAGATCACCAGCGTGCACGGGAAGGATGGCCCCACCCTCACGCCCAGGAGAGACGCCAGGTGTCCTTGCCGACAGCACTGTTCTGACCCAGAGTTGGACTGCGGCCCCGTTCACACTATGTGCAGAGTTTCTACTGCTTAAATTGTGACTTGAAAACCTGCAGAGCTTCTAACCAAACACATGCACGTGTTCCCATTTTTATATCCGCAGGTGAAGTACAAGGAAGCCATCGGGCAAGGAATCCCAATCCCTGACCTGCCGGAAGTAAAACGCGTCAAGGAGACACAGAAGCACATTAGCTCGGTAAGGGCACCTGTGCAGCTAGCCCCCGCCCACTTGCCACCCAGCTCTAGGTCCTCCCCTCGCCTGTGCCCTGGGGATGGGGTGAACCTCCCTCCATCCTAGATGAGAAACCTGCCTTCACACCACTGAGGAGCAGGAAAGACTTGGCTTCTTGATTAGTCCTCACACCTGCACTTTCTAGACTAAAAAGTGCCAACAGTAATAATAATAGGGTTGAGTAATGTAGTGCCAACAGGAAGTGGTAATAAGGTTTCCAGAATGATCTCAAGTGAGTTAAAAGATATAAACATGGGGGCGCCCGGGTGGCTCAGTGGTTGAGCGTCTGCCTTTGGCTCAGATCGTGATCCCGGGATCGAATCCCGCCTCCATCTCTGCATGGAGCCTGCTTCTCCCTCTGTCTCTGTCTCTGCCTCTCTCTGTATCTTAGGAATAAATAAATAAAACCTTAAAAATATATATATAACCATAGAAATAACAAAAAGTATTATATATTATAGTATGTGTATTATATGATACATTAGATAATTGTATAAAATTCTATATTATGTATTGTAATAATATATATAGTATTTTGTGTTACTCTCATGTGTGTATTTGCATGTGTGTGTATCTCAGGACCTCATCCCTTGTCCAGAAAAGCTCTAGGTAGGCGTGAGAAGTCTCTGCACTTCTCTACTCCTGTCCAAGATCTCTTGCCCTGTTGGCTCTGTCTTGCAGGTGCAGTGTATGTTTAAGGGGGGTCCTCCGTGTTTAAGGGGGGTCCTCCGTCTACGCAGTGCCGTACTGTGTATTAAGCGTGTTCTCTCTGAGGAGTTGCAGGCACCTGTGCAGTGCAGAGGTGTGGGGAGGTGAGGGATGGGGGTCCCTCACACCTGACCACTAGAGGGCTAGCCCCGCCTCTGCTCCCCACCCCCAGCACTGTGAGTGCGTGCCCACACACGCGCTCATACTCTCACAGTTGCACTCAGCTTTCCCATCGGTTCTAAGCAATCCCAGACATGCTCTAAGCAACGGCTGGCTACTAGCAAGAGACTTTTTGGAATTTGGGAAATAGTTTATGACCAATAAAAAGTGAGGACCTTGGCCTCCGAGATTCTGCTGTCACAGGAGGACTGAACTCTCATTTTGTTGCCATTAGGAGACACTTGCTATTTCTCTTGCAGGTTGTTCATATTACTTAGGTCTCATTCCTGTTTCACTCTTCTTGCTTGTACTCTGGCTTCCCGGCAGCACAAATCTCATCTAGAGCTTTGTGTCCACAAATCCAAGAGAACCCCTTTAGTCACTGATTGCAACTCCCTGTCTTCCTCTGATTATGTTTTGTTCTGTTTATCCACGAGCAGTTCTGCTGCCTTGTGGGGTAAAGAAACACAAGTTTGAACTAAAATGGTAGATTGTTAAAGATCCCTAGAAGTTTCCCAGCAGAACAAAGTTATCACCACGAGTGTGCCAGTGATTCTAGGAATGAATCTGTGACAAGCACCCCCGCCGGCCCCGCCCGCCCCCGCCCATGTTTCTCCCCACCCCATGCTCAAGGGCGCCACTGGACCCGTTTATTTAGAAAGAATTCATTCATTCCCTTAGGCGACAGTTCTTAACATTAAGAGGGAAGGAGGAGAAGAAGGGGGCCCGGAGGTTCAAGAAGTTCCTTACTCTTTTCGTTAAAATGTAGAGACCTTTGATAGGACGCCTAAAAACAATAGGGACTTCCTCAGTTTGAAAAGCACTAGTTTATGTGATCCAACAACCATCAGTAGAAATTTCAAGGAAAGCTACTCTTTCTGAAAAATGTACTTTTAAGTCTCCTCCTATTAAGAGTACCTACAGACTAGGGGCCACCTAGGAATTGTCAGTAGAAAATACAAAACCACCAAAATTCTCAACCCTGGAAAGAATAGATCATCACATGATCAGAAAATTTGAAACCAAGTAACCCATTTAAATTAAGTACAAATCTACTGTGGACCTACTAATACTAAACGGTATGAAATGGTTAGATTTTTCTCATTGAATTTATCACCACGTTTTAAGTGCATTTAGGAACGTATTAGGTGTTGGCAACAGAAAACGCACAAATTAGTAGCAAGTGTTCAAGGCAGTGAGATTACTGTTGGAGCAGGAACATAAATATTGGTGGAGCTTCTTTTGCGTATCCCGAGTGTCCTAGTTGAAAGCTAGATTGTTCTGTGATTTTCCACCACGTAGCCCACACATGTAGCTGTGATCCAAAGGATTCGCGGCCATCTCACCTTTTTGGCTATTCTAATTATCTTCTACAGGTTATGTACAAAGAAAACTTGGGAACGGGCATCCCAACCCCCGTCACTCCAGAGATTGAGAGAGTCAAACGCAATCAAGAGAACTTTAGCTCGGTATTTACACATATATCAACTAAGAATCTCTATTTCCCCCCTTAAACATCTACCAGAATAACCCGCTATCCGTTTTTAAAAAGTAACAACTTAACAGTTCTGTGTCTGTGTGTGTGCAAGGGTGTGTGTTGTTATCTGACCAAAACCACCTGGACTCACCCAAAGTGACTTACTTTTTCTGATGGTACTTTAACACTTAGCAGCTGACAAGTGTGAATACTTAGATCTGAAATACCGTGAGTACAGTTAACTCAAGACTCTTCATCAGTATCCTCGTTTCCTGTAACTCAGTGCTTTGTGTTGTAATTTTCTTTTAATCCCCAGAATTAGCATGGTTGTGAAGGAAAAGTAAAAGCGTTATCCGTACTAAATATTACTCACGGAAAGACTCCCTCCTCACACAAACTCCCTGCCTCAATTTTCTCCCTCCCTTCATCTTTGTGCCTGTTTTGAATGTTTTCTGGGTACTTTCTTGTATCTCACAGGTTTTGTACAAAGAAAATTTGGGGAAAGGAACCCCAACACCTATCACTCCAGAGATGGAGAGAGTCAAACGCAATCAAGAGAACTTTAGCTCGGTATTTCTTAGGGGGCAAAAAATAAAATCCCTTCTTATTTAAAATAATATTTTTAACACGTTATAAACATATGACTTTTCTTCCTGTAAAATTACTAAATTCACATAATGAAAATAATGGTCCAAATATTACCCCAGTTTTCAACTCTAATTTAGTATTTACTTGCGTTCTGGTGTGAAACCTTAACTGTTTTCCCTAAAACATAACTATGGATCACTTTCCTTAAAAACCCATAATATTCAGTGTTTGTTTTTTTTTTCCCCACCCTTAAGCCCGCCTTTGATAACAACAGGTGTTTCTAACTGGTGTGGAACAAGTCAAAAGTGTAAAACTCTAACATCCCTTCAAAAGATCAGTGTTGATTAGAATTTTATTTGTGCGTATTCTGGCTCTGTTGGATGGATTTTTAGTGTTTGTAGCTTTTTGTAAAAAGAATGTGATTCTTAAATATTTTCATTCCAGAGATGATAGGAGCAGTGTATTGTATACTATGTAAGATATAAATGAGCTTCTCTTTGGAATAGTTTAAGGATCAATGAGAGCTAATATTTAGCTTTTAATATCTATTAGCATTTTATTCCCCCAAACATCTCTCTCTCTCTCTCTCTGGTTCTCTATTTTGGGGTTGCCAGCAACTTATCATGGATATTAATTTCAGTTAACTTGACCACTACTTGATAAGGCCCGATCCTTCTGTCTTTGGGAGGAGACCTAAGTGACTCCTCCTGGCAGCGTGTCGGCTGAATCTGTGGCAATGCCACCCAGGGACAGACCTCATACTGTGTGTGACTCAGTGTCCAAAGTGGTCGGTCCTGTTTCTTAAAGTTGCCGAGGCCTATTTTGTGTCATTATGAAGACAAAAATACTTTCAGGGACTGTTGTGAAGATGAAGTTACCTGAAAGATAGGTCCAGGCTGATGCGGTTGTTGGTTTTGTGCACACAGATTTTGTACAAAGAGAACTTGAGCAAGGGGACCCCCATTCCTGTCACTCCTGAGATGGAGCGAGTCAAACGCAATCAAGAAAACTTTAGCTCGGTATTCGGGAGAAAGTTCCTTTAATTCCGTATTTAAAAAAATAATAATTTTCTATAAAACAAACTTCTCACTATTAGCTACTTTAAAATAATCAGTTTAACATTTTTAGAATTTCATCAACTGAATCCTGTTTTCCACATCTTTTACTTACCATTTGATTCTAACGTTCTGTACCTTTCATAATCGTCCCTTAAAACTTTTAATTCATTCCTTTCCTTCTCTTTTCAACTTTTATGTTGCTGCTGGGACTTTTGAAGTTCATTGATATCAAAAAAAAAAAAAAAAAAAAAAAACAAACACCGTAGCTCTTAATTTCTCAGGACTCTCTTTATTTAAGATGCCTCTGGGTTAGCTTTGCACGAAGACTAGAGTCCTTGAGGCCAGAGGTAGTAGTGGCTCATGACTGGGAATGCGCTTGCCTTAACCCGGATCCCATCTGGGTAAACACAGGCCGGAAAGAGAAAGTGGTTCAGGGTTGGAACCCAAAGCAGCCCTATCCTGATACTTGGCTAAACGAGCCATTCCATGAATAGAAATCCAGACCTTCTGATTTACTCTTTTAAAGACACAAATCAGATCATACATTTATATTTAATGTTACTTTTTATTTTAGTAATATTGTTGAAAAATTCTGTAATAGTCTGTGAAACTTCTGTATAAGGAACTTAAGAGTCACTTAGGCCTGAAATAGAAAATCAAATGTCAATAGGAAAATTTAGCTGGACATTTTCTTGGGGGGGAGGGGAGGCAGGTTTGATCCAAAGTGGCTTTTAACTGTCAGTTTAAATATTTTCAGAAAGTTTTATTCTCCTACATAAATAGATTAGTAACTTTCTTTGGTCCCACTCTCTTTTGGTTTTGTTTTTAATTCACTAACAACCTTTCAATTGTGTTAAATTGTCCATGTAAATTAATATTACTTCTGGAATGTTCACTGTTTTCCCTGTGGGATGATGATGATGATGATTTCTTCTTTTGGAAGAATTAAGGTTTGCATTAATTTTCAAAATTATATTTTAATTTTTTCTATATTAGAATAAGTATATTGTTTATATTTGAGATCTTAATGATCCCAGATAATTTTTTTTCCTAAGTAACCATTTGTATTCATTGTTGCACAAGTTGCATTTAGGCAAAAATTGTCCTGATAGTGCATAGAGCTCCTAAGATTCCGTGGGAAATGAATAGCACTCTGTATTAAAATATTAATTTTGAGACTTGACCACCTCCACAATTTAAATTTACTCAATAAAGGCCAATTTTGCTATACTACATAGATTTGGCCTGGAGTTTTAAATAATCTGTTACTCTGCAAAACAGATGTTCTATGGAGGGAACGTTAGTATTTGGCAATCTAATTAAAAACTAATTTTTCTGTTGTACATAAGCACTTTAGTGCTCTTATGAAAATTATTTGTAGTTTTTTTCCTTAATTCTCAACACAGGAACGAAACCTTCAGTATACTATGAGTTAATATTGCAGTAAATATCAAATACACTGGCACTTTAACTTTAGCTAAGGAAATCCAGAGCACATTCTCATCCTGATCCGTGTTTGGAGAGTCTTTCCTGTTTGACGGCTGTGGTCTCATCCTAGGGTCCCTCCAGGACAGATGAAAGGGCTGTCTTGACTGCTCTTGTTTTTTTCTGGATGCTTTCTTGTGTTGTACAGGTGTTGTACAAAGAAAACCTCGGGAAGGGGATTCCAATTCCCATCACTCCAGAGATGGAGCGAGTCAAACACAATCAAGAAAACTTTAGTTCGGTATTTAAAAGAAAAAAAAATCCCTTTAACTATTTTTATACCAAAAATTAATGGCTATATTTTAAATCTAATCAGCTTATCCCAATAAAAACTCTGACATGTCTTGTTCATGACCTAACGCTGCCATCTCCCCTGAATCCATTGCCCCACTTTGGTTAAACATTAATACCATTATTTGACTTATAAAAAAATAAGTTCAGTATTATATCCCAAACTTTAAAACCATAACCTTCTCATTGTCTAAGGACCCACATTTATCCTGCTTTGGCAAATTTGATCTGAACATAAAGCTTCCAAAAATGTATTTAGCAAAGATTGGACTGTTGGCCCCACTTCCTGTTCTAACCTTCTCTGTCCCTACTGGTATCTACACAGATATTTTGAAGTTGCTTTTTTGTAGCATCTTGTCATTGCTCTCCATATGCTTTAAAAATAATTCTTCCCAGTATGTTCATCCAAACTAAAAATTAAATACCTGGACTTCTTTTGAAAGTCAACAAAAGAAGGTTTGTGCACATGTATCTTTATACTATGTTTTAAAAAAAATCAGATATCCTTATGTGGTTTATTAATAACATTTCCAAATCAAAAATAACTTCGTTGGTTCTCCTTTTGTCTCTTACTCTTTTTACTTCTCTTCCTCTTAACAAACCGGCTGGGGGCACTAATCGTCGGTTCCCTTTCACCGCACACTCTGCAGAGATTAATCCAAACAACAAAAGTAACAAAATTTTCCTTTCCTGTCTCAGTTTTTGCTGCTCTTTCCTGCATTCCCTTACTTAATGTCTTTAGGCTCCTACAGGTTGGATCTAGAAGCTTCTGGTATCTCCCTTCCTCTAACCTCCTCTCTTTCCTCTTTGCCCTTCCTCCCCCCACTTCTCCACAAAAGGGGGAAAGTGGTTGATCCTTCTTTTTGTTCTGGATGCTCTCTTACCATACAGGTGCTTTACAAGGAGAACCTGGGGACAGGGATTCCAGTCTCCATCACTCCTGAGATGCAGAGAGTCAAACACAATCAAGAAAACCTTAGCTCGGTATTTTGGAAAGAAAGGGAAAAGCAGCTGCCACTTAACCTCATAATTAGATAACACTTGACATGTATTCCTCCTTAAAACCCACTCCCCTGTCTTTGTTTCTAATATACCTCACTTAGCAAAAGGACATACTTTTTATACTTTTATGTTACTACTATGGATTCGACTTCTTAAAACATTCATAACATTTAATTTTGTTATCCCGTCGCGTATTTTTAAATATTTTTTTAAACCGCTTGTCTCTTAGTTTGCTTGGATAACAACAAAACCGAGTTCTAACAAACTCAAACCCCCCTGTCATTGGGAGGCACGTGCTCACAGGAACGACAAAATGACAATGACGGACAGCCTTCCCCCAGCAGCTGAGGTCCTTGCTGCCCCGGAGCTCTGCTGCCAGTAGTCGGTTGGGGCGGCTGGTCGACCTGTAACTCCTGGCCCCCTGAACTCGACTGTGTCCTTTGGTAACAAGGAGGTTGAACTCACACTTAAAATCTTGCAACCAATGAAATGTTACTTATTTTTCTTTTTTCTGGATGCTTTCTCATCACACAGGTGTTGTACAAAGAAAACATGGGCAAGGGAACCCCTTTACCTGTCACTCCAGAGATGGAGAGAGTCAAACACAATCAAGAAAATATTAGCTCGGTACTTTGGCAAGACAAGAAACAACTACTACTTTAATGACTTGAAATAATACTTATTAATCCTACTTTAAAAAAACAACTTAAATTTTGTGAATTTTGTTTATCCCATGTATCCTTCTATCCTAGAAGGCTACTCTTAGCTTTAACTCTGTAATAACAAGATTGCTTTAATCAAGTTCTAATATCAGGAAGTAACATATTTTTCCAATTTCGCTCAGCTCTCCCCAAACTCACTCTCTACCATCCTCAAGGTCTCTTTGTTTTACCTACTCCTGAAATTGGGGGAGGGGCGTGGTCGATAGGAGAGCGCTCTCTGGAAAATTGGACTTGTAATCTTGTTTTGTTTTTGCACCTGTGACGTTAGGTTCTAATTTAACCTGTCAGATTTAGACAAAGAGACCTTGGGAAAAAATAACCCCTGATCCTCCAAGGATAATGACATTTCTATTCCATCTGGTATTTAAAAATATTTTTTTAAAAAAAAAACCACTTGCCTTTTAGTTTGCTTGGATAACAAGAAAATCGAGTTCTAACAATCTTGAGTCCCAGGTGGTTGTTTAGAGGTACTGTGCTCTTGGAAATGGAAAAACTAAGATCCACCAGTTGTTTCAGAAAATTACCAATTAAGAAGGAAGCGTCACTCAAACGGTTTTTGCTTTACCAATTTTAGTTTTTTGCGTTGTGTTTATCATGGTGTCTAACTGCTAACTGGTGAGCCGTTTGCCGCAAGCCTGCGCTCCGTGTATCCTAGGTTTCTTGCTGACCAGGGGGTTGGGGTCCTGGGAACCCCCCCCCCCCAGCCTCCCGGGAGAGCACTGCCTCCGACTCCTGGAGCACGTGCTACGCCCCACTGCCGGGTCCCGCTGCTGGCGGGGGCCTTGCCGCTCAGGGACCCCCTTCAAGAAGCGCGGTGCCCCAGTGAAGGGCGCCGGGGCAGGCCCTGAGGTGCAGCATCCACGCTGCTGCGGGTGTAGCGCTGAGAACCGCCTGGGGACGCTCTAGAGGATCCAGGGGCCGCGCCCCGGCCTGGCCCGCCGCTCCCCTGGGGGGCGGCCCCTGCACCTTGGGTCCTGGCTCGGGGCCACCTGCTGCCCGGAGCGCGGGGGTGGCCGTGACCCCAGCCCGCACCCCGGGAGCCGCCCCCCCCCCGTGCTCTGCGGCGACCCCAGCACCCCCGGATCCGCCGTCCCTCCCCTGCACCCTGCGGCGACCCCAGCCCGCCCCCGCCCCTCCACGCCCTGCAGTGACCCCAGTCCCCCTTAGGATCCGCTGTTCCCCCCCCAGGCCCTGCGGCGACCCCAGCACCCCCAGGAGCCGCCCCCAGCCCCGCTGCCACAGGCCCGAGCCCCGGAGCCCCGGAGCCCCGAAACAGCTGACCCGTCCCGTTTCGTCTTGCGGGCACTAATTTCTTCTTCTTTCTGGCTCCTCGGTGCCGCCGGCGGCGTAGGTTCTGTACCGGGAGCAGGTGGGGAAGGCGACCCCGACCCCCGTCACGCCGGAGATGCAGAGAGTCAAACGCAACCAGGAGAACATTAGCTCGGTATCGTGGCGGGGAGCGGGCGCGTGCGGCCCCGGCCCCCCGCCCCGCCCCCCGAGCCACGGGCCGGCTGTCGCGGGGCCCCCACCCCCACTCCTCGCGGCCCCCCGCCCCCACCCCCGGCCCCAGTACGCGCGGCCCCCGCCCGAGCCCCCGTCTCAGCCCGCACGTGGCCCCCGCAGGTGTCGTACCGAGAGCAGGTGGGGAAAGCGACCCCGACCCCCTTTACTCCCGAGATGGAGCGAGTCAAACGCAACCAGGAGAACTTTAGCTCGGTACCTGGGGAGCACGGGGGACCGCGGCGCCGGGGCGCCTGCCGACTGGCTGCGACACTAACCCCTCGCAGTTGCCCCGAAACTGACTTTTTGGAAGCCCCTCTTTGCCCCTAAAACCAACCAGCCGACCCCAGCAGCTCCCACCGATTAATTCCTCATCCTGGGCTTTACACGGAACGTGCAACGAGCGGACGGCTTTCCTCCCGCTGTGACCCCCCTCCCGGTGTGACCCCCCCGGTGTGACCCCCGTGCGCCCCCTCACCCGGTGTGACCCCCCCACTCGTGCGACCTCCCGGTGTGACCCCGTGCCCCGGTGTGCCCCCCCTCCCCCGCCGCTCGCTGACGCCGGCGCCCTCGGCCCCCAGGTGTGCTACCGGGAGAGCGTGAGGAAGGGCACGCCGACGGCCGTCACCCCAGAGATGGAGCGAGCTAAGCGCAACCAGGAGAACCTGAGCTCGGTACTGGGCGGCCGCCGCCTCGAGCATGTCCGCCCCGCGTGGACGCGCCCTCGCCCCGGCGGGCAGGGTGGCCCGGGGGTCGCGGCCCGGCCCGTTAACACCTGCGCCGCTTGCTCGCCTGCAGGTGGACGCTGCGATTAACACAACCGGCCTTTAGGTGCCCGTGGCCGTACTAAGAAAGAACCCCTGCGGGCGTCCCGCGGCCCCGCTGGGGGGTGGGGGCGGCCTGGGTCACAGCCCGTAACACCTGCCGATGTACCGCGGCCCCGCTGGGGGGGGGGGCGCGTCCCAAGTCACAGCCCGTAACACCTGCCAATGTCCCGCGGCCCCGCTGGGGGGGGCGCGTCCCAAGTCACAGCCCTTAACACCTGCCTAACACCTGCCGATGTCCTGCAGCCCCGCTGGGGCGGGGGGGGGGCGCGACCCGGGTCACAGCCCGTAACACCTGCGGATGTCCCGCGGCCCTGCTGGGGTGGGGGCGCGTCCCAAGTCACAGCCAGTAACACCTGCCTAACACCTGCCCATGTCCTGCAGCCCCGCTGGGGGGCGGGGGCGCAGCCCGGGTCACAGCCGTGGCCCGTTGACCCCTAAGCCAGGGCCCTGAGACGCGTGCGGCCCGGGCTGGGCGTCGTCGGGGCTCCATGTCGGGGCCCACACTGCTCGGCGCCACCTGCACCTGGGCCTATGAAAACGGTCCCGAGTGGAGAAGGATGGTGGCCGTGGGATGCGGGCCGGCTCTGGGTGCGGAGTGCGGGTCTCCCCCCGGGCGCGCGGGCAGGGACAGTCCCCTCGGCGCGCGGATGCCAGGTGGCGCCGCCTGATGTCCTGGGGAAGCCCAAGGCCGTGACGACAACGGTCCCCGGCTCGGCCCGCACCTGCTGACGCCCCCCCTCCCGCGCCCCCCGCAGGTGCTGTACGCCGACGGCTTCCGCAGGCACATCCAGGGCAGGGCTGCGCACGTGCTGGACACCCCGGAGATGCGGCGCGTGCGCGAGACCCAGCGCAACGTGTCCACGGTGAGTGCGGGGGGGACGGGGTGGGGAACGGGGGCGCCCCAGGCCCACGCACGGGCGCCCACGAACCGCGGCCCTGCAGGTGAAATACCACGAGGACTTTGAGAAACACAAGGGCTGCTTCACGCCCGTGGTCACGGACCCCATCACGGAGCGGGTGAAGAAGAACACGCAGGACGTCAGCGACATCACCTACCGCGGCATCCGGAGGAGGGTGGTGGAGATGGAGCCGGGGCGCGGCGGCCAGACCCAGGAGCCCGTCACAGGTGGGGGCCGCGGGGGGGGGGCTCCCGGCACCACCACACCCTCCGCCCACCACGCGAGGACCAGGTGTCCCGCCCCCGCAACCCTCCCCCACCACCCCCCCAGCCCCCCCACCTCTGCGCGCCCCCCACCGGGGTCCGACCTGGGTGCCTGTCCCGCGCAGGCCTCCGCGTGTGGCGCACCAACCCGGGCTCCGTGTTCGACTACGACCCCGCGGAGGACAACATCCAGTCGCGGAGCTTGCACCTGCTCAACGGTAGGGACGGCTGCGGCGGGCCGGGGGCGACCAGGCTTGGCGGGGACCCTCGGGGCCGGACCCCGTCGGTGCTGGGCGCCGAGGTCGCGGAGGGGCCGCCGGGGTGTGTGGCCCCGTCGGGGTGTGTGGCCCCGTCGGTGCCGCCGCGTGTGAGGCCCTCCACCCCCGGGGAGGCCGGCGGGACCCAGGGAGCGCGGCCGTCAGCCGGGGAGGGTGTGGGGCCGCCGGGTGCCCCCCCCCCACGTGCTGACACCCCAGCGGCCCCCCCAGGGCAACGGCCTGCGGCCTCAGGCGCTCTGGGAGGCGGGAGCGAGGATGGGGGGGCGCCCCGCCCTGCTGCCAGGCACCTCCAGGACCCTCCGGGGCCGGGCCGCTGCGGCGTCTGCGGGAATCCATGTGCCCAGGACCCGGGTACCCGCAGGGCCCGCCGCGGCCACACCCTTCCCCCCCCCCCGCTGTCTTCCCCCACACACACACTGTCTTCCCCCCCCCCCCGCTGTCTTCCCCCCCCCCCCGCTGTCTTCCCCCCCCCCCGCTGTCTTCCCCCCCACTGTCTTCCGTCCCCGCTGTCTTCCCCGTCCCCGCTGTCTTCCCCGTCCCCGCTGTCTCCCCCCGCTGTCTCCCCCCCACGCTGTCTTCCCCCCACGCTGTCTCCCCCCACACTGTCTCCCCCCATGCTGTCTTCCCCCCCCCCGCTGTCTTCCCCCGTCCTCCCCCCATCTTCCCCCCCCCCCGTCTCCTCCACCTGCTGTCTCCCCCCTGCTGTCTATCCCCCCATCTTCCCCCCCACTCTGTCTCCCCCCGTCTTCCCCCCCACTCTGTCTCCCCCGCCCCCGCTGTCTCCCCCCCACGCTGTTTTTGCCCCCCGCTGTCTTCCCCCCTATCTTCCCCCCCCCCGTCTTTCCCCCGCTGTCTCCCCCACCTGCTGTCTCCCCCACCTGCTGTCTCCCCCACCTGCTGTCTCCCCCACCTGCTGTCTCCCCCACCTGCTGTCTCCCTCACCCGCTGTCTCCCCCACCTGCTGTCTCCCCCACCCGCTGTCTCCCCCACCTGCTGTCTCCCCCACCCGCTGTCTCCCCCTTCTTCCCCCCACGCTGTCTCCCCCCGTCTTCCCCCCCACGCTGTCTTTCCCCCCACGCTGTCTTCCCCCCGTCTCCCCCACCTGCTGTCTCCCCCCGTCTTCCCCCACGCTGTCTTCCCCCACGCTGTCTTCCCCCCTACTCTGTCTCCCCCTGTCTTCCCCCCACGCTGTCTCCCCCGTCTTCCCCCCTACTCTGTCTCCCCCTGTCTTCCCCCCCACACTGTCTTCCCCCCTCACTGTCTTCCCCCCACGCTATCTTCCCCCCCACGCTGTCTTTCCCCCCGTCTCCCCCACCTGCTGTCTCCCCCATCATCTCCCCCGTCTTCCCCCACGCTGTCTCCCCCCCCACAGTCTTTCCCCCACGCTGTCTCCCTCCGTCTTCCCCCCACGCTGTCTCCCCCCGTCTTCCCCCCCACACTGTCTTCCCCCCCCCACGCAGTCTTCCCCCCGTCTCTCCCCCCATCTTCCCCCCCACGCTGTCTTCCCCCCCACGCTGTCTTCCCACCCCCCCACTGTCTCTCCCCCCGTCTTCCCCCCCACGCTGTCTTCCCACCCCCCCCACTGTCTCTCCCCCCGTCTTCCCCCCCATGCTGTCTTACCCCCGACTGTCCCATCCCCCCCTCTACCCCCTCTGCTCCCCTCTCCTCTCCCACTCTCCCCCCTAGCAGCCTTGGCCTCACCCCTGCCCTGCTACTCCCACTCCTGCAGCCTCATACCTGATCCCCCACTACCCCCACACGACTTCAGCCTCACCCCTGGCCCCCTACTCTACACCCTGCCCCCCGCGGCCACAGCCTCACCCCTGCACCCCCCACTCCCCCCGCACGGCCCCCACACCCCTTTACTCTGGGTCCCCCTCCCCGCGGCCTCCCCTCTGCCGCCTCACCCCCACACAAGGCTTCACCCCCACACGTGGCCTCACCACTCCCCCCACTCCCCCCCACCTCCCCCATCTCTCCCCCCATGTCTCCCCCCATCTCTCCCCTCTTCCCGCAGCGGCGTCCTAATCCCCCTCTCCGCCCACCACGTCCTAACCCCCCCCCTCCGCAGTCTCTTCCCCACCTAGCGGTGCCCCCCCCCCCCCCCCCGCGCGGCCTCCTCCCCTCCCCTTCCCCCGCCCGTGACCTAACCCCTCCCCCCCCCCCCCGCGGTCTCCCTCTCCCCCGCTCAGCGGCCTTCCTCCCTCCCTCCTCCCCCCCCTTTCCCTCCCACATCTTAAATCTTCCACCGCGTCCTAAGCCCCCCCCCTGCGGCCTCCCCGCCCCCCGCCACAGCGTCCTAACCCCCCCGCCCGCCCCAACAGCCCAGGCGCAGCGCCGGAGCCGTGAGCACTCCCGGGCGGGCTCGGCCAGCGCGCTGAGCGGCGAGGACAAGTCGGAGCCCTCAGAGCCCGCCGACCTGCGCCTGTCCACCTACAGCGACGGCATCGTCTTCACCGCCTCAGGTACCGCGGGGGCCGCCCGCCCTCGGGGCTCGGGCTGCAGCGGCCGGTAGAGGCTGGGCAGTGGGCCTCACAGGGCTCCAGGCCTCCTGGGCGGGGGGAGGCTTGGGCAGCAGGTGCAGGCCCCCCCAGCAGGTGCGCCCCCCTCCACGGGCAGCAGGTGCAGGCCTCCCTCGCTGGCAGCAGGTGCAGCCCTCCCCCCCCCCCACGGGCAGCTGGTGCGGGCCCCACCCCCCGCGGCCAGCAGGTGCAGGCCACCCCCCACCCCACCCCCGCGGCCAGCAGGTGCAGGCCCCACCCCCCACGGCCAGCAGGTGCAGGCCTGCCACTCGCCAACCCTCCCCCACCCCAACAGCCTACAAGCACGCCAGGACCACGGAGCTGCCCCCGCAGCGGTCCTCGTCAGCGGCCACGCAGCAGACCACGCTCTCCTCCATCCCGTCGCACCCCTCCACTGCCGGGGTAAGTGCAGCCCCGCCCCACCTGCTGTAGGCGACACGTTTTTTAAAATTAAGATTTATTTATTCCTGAGAGACACAGAAAGAGAGGCAGAGACCCAGGCAGAGGGAGAAGCAGGCTCCCTGCAGGGACCCGACCCAGGACTAGATCCCAAGACCCTGGGCCGCAGGCAGACACTCAGCCTCTGAGCCTCCTGCGGGCCGCTCGGCACTCTTTTAATACACCTATTACCAGGCATATGAGAAACGCTTCATTCCCGAGCTCAAATTGTTTAAACTAATGATCCCTTGGGGCTCACTGGTCCTACCCACTACCTTCAAGTATCTGCTGCTTGGAATCCTCGTTCAAGAGGATTATGCATGTGTCACACGTAAAACATGTCATCTTAGATCTCCCTAAATATAAGGGATATAAATATTGATAAATATAAAATAATACATATAAATATAAATAAGTCAGTTATGTTTACAGTTCACCAAACTACTTTAAAAACTCAGTTTAAAACCCTGGATTCATCCATATCACAAAAACTTAATTCTTTAGGGTTGAAATAAAAGTATTTCTATGAACAAAAATATTTGTATGTAGAAAACTGTCTTTACGAAAGGACAAAGTAAGTATTAAGACCCATTATATTCCGGGAACAGAACCTTGTAGTCATTTCTCCTGAAATAAAACCATGAACTCAAGGCAACTCCAAAATCCTAGCATTCTGTGTATTAAAGTTAACATTCTGTTTATTTGACAGAGTGCATAAGCAGGGGGAGCAGCAGGGGGAGGGAGCAGCCAACTCCCCACCGAGCAGGGTCCAGTCCCAGGCCCCGGCTGGGATCATAACCTGAGCTGAAGGCAGCCACTTAACCACATGAGCCCCTCGGCTACCCTCCAGTAGATAACTATTAACCAAATAGGAGCAAAACACACTATAAAGCTGTTATCATTAAATATGGGTTTAGCATGGGACTAGATATGAGAATAGCTTACAAATCAGCAGGGGGAAACAGTGAAATTGTAAAATACTACAGAAAACCAGAGGCCACTTTTATAATATTGGGCACAACCAAGGCCTTCCTCAGCAAGTTCCAGAACCTAAGGATGTGAAAGAAAAGACCACATATCTGACCATAAAATTTTTTTAGAGATTTTGAGAGAAAAATGTGAGCAAGCAGGAGCAGTGTGGAGGGACTTAATCCCAGGCCTCTGGACCAGAAGATTTTAAACTTTTTTTTTTTTTAAGACTTTATTTATTATGACAGACACAGAGAGAGAGGCGAAGAAGCAGGCTCCATGCAGGGAGCCTGACCTGGGATCCCGGGACTCTGGGGTCACGCCCTGGGCTGAAGGTGGTGCTAAACCACTGAGCCACCCCGGCGGCCCTAAACACTTTTATAACAAAATGAAACCTATGAAACTGGGAGAAAATATCTGCATATATAACAAAAAGCCCTATCTAAAAGGCATAACACCCAAAAATTCATTGGCAAATTATTCCTTCTGGTCAAAATAAGATATGGAAGCAAACGAATAGACAACTTACAGCAAAAGAAATAGAAACATCCAACAAAAGTGTCCACCATGACTGCTAACTAGGAATATGCAAATTAAAGCAAAGTATAGTGTTAGAATCCTCTCATGGTAGTGAATTTTTTTATTATTATTAAAATGAACATACCATTTGACCTACTACCTTCACCTTTAACAGGTCTTTTCCTGGGACACCCGGGTGGCTCAGGGGTTGAGCATCTGTCTTCGGCCCAGGGCGTGACCCCGGGGTCCTGGGATCCCCGCAGGGAACCTGCTTCTCCCTCTGCCTGTGTCTCTGCCTCTCTCTCTCTGTCTCATGGATAAATAAATAAAATAACAAAAAGCTCTTTTCCTGAAATACTTGCCTAAAGACAAACATTAGGGGATTAGTGTAAAATAGTAACAATTAAATGTCCAGAGGTATAGAAATGGTTAATTTGTGATCTTACAATACAGAATTCTCTGCAGCAGTAAAAAATGTAAGACAGAAAAAAAAGAGACAGATCTGTATATATATATATGGAAGAACCCTGAAGTTATATTAAATGGAAAGAACAAGTCAGAGTATGAATCTCAGCAACTGTTCCAGGAATGCAGGGGGTAAGGGGAAACCTGTCTTTGATCATTTCAGAATGCCAGGAAAAAATACGTGGGTTACATTTCCAATTACTAACCAGTGCGGCTCCTATGAAGGAAATTTGGGCACTTTCAATTTTTGTTATTTTTATCTACAAGTAGTGTTACAAGAGCTGAATTACATTTTTTGTTTTAATTGTAAAACCACTTGAGCTCTACCTTTTTACCACATTTTTAAGTGTTCGATACATTCAGGCTTGTGTACAGATCGCCAGAGATCTCCAGAGCCCATTCGTCTTAACTGGAACTCCATGCTTACTGATTAGTAAAGTGCCCACTTTCCCTTCTTCTCTCGTTGGGGTTTTTTTGTTTAATGTGGAGGACAGCTTTTAGGAACTTTTACAACCAGCGTGCTTCCAAATTCCCAGTGAAAGAATACGTGCAGTATTGCTGTGGTCTTTCAAATTTTTATTCTTCAAAACACAAAATTGACTTTTTCAAAAGGAAAGAAAAAGGCCACATACAAAATTAGCACATTCCATTCTTTTCTCATAGTTTTATGAACATATTAACATACTGTTAAGTTCATTTGAAGTGTATGGGTCCACTGATTTTTATTTCATTTGGTTATTCAACTGCTACTGTCATCTAATTTTATAACATTTCATCACCCTAAAAAACCCCTTGTACCCATCAACGGTCCCCCCATCCCATCCTGAGGGATCCACTAATGCTCTTTGTCTGCATTTGCCTGTGCAACGTACTTCACATAAATTCAGTCACACAGTATGTGGTCTTCGGGGACGGGCTTCCTGTCCTCAATGCCTAGGTTCGCCTGCTTGTATCACGGCAGTAAACACTCCTTAGTACCAAGTGTTCCATCGTGTGGAAATACCACCCTGCCTTCCTTCATCAGTTGATAGGCATTTGGCTCTTTTCCATTTTTTGACTGCCGTGAAGGACACCGGGAGTGTGGACGCACGAATTACCGTGTGGACATACGTTCTCGCGCCCCTTGGGGATGTAGGTAGGGCCGTAGTACCGTAACTCTGCATCGAACAAGGGAGGAGCTTGCAAAAACTCTTTGCAAAGTGGCTGCACCATCTTACTTTCCCATCAGCAGCTTTTTTTTTTTTTAATTTTTATTTATTTATGATAGTCACACACAGAGAGAGAGAGAGAGGCAGAGACACAGGCAGAGGGAGAAGCAGGCTCCATGCACCGGGAGCCTGACGTGGGACTCGATCCCAGGTCTCCAGGATCGCCTGACGTGGGACTCGATCCCAGGTCTCCAGGATCGCGCCCTGGGCCAAAGGCAGGCGTCAAACCGCTGCGCCACCCAGGGATCCCCCATCAGCAGCTTTTCAAATTTCTCCACACCCTCCCCAGTATCGGCTCTGGGTCCTCGCTGACTCCTACCGTTCTAGCGTGTTTGAAGTCTTAGTTCCTTGGGGCTTTCCCTGCTGACTAAAAACATGGGCTATTCGTACATCTCCTTTGGAGAATTCAGATCCTTTGCCTCCCTCCCGCCTTTTTTCAGTTTTGAATTGTAGGAGTTTTTATCTTCTGGATGTAATCCCTTACTGGATGTATGATTAGCAAATACTTGATCCTTTTTTGTGAGTAGTCGTGAGTAGTCTTTTTACTTTCTTGGTGGTGGTTGTACATTCTCTTTGTGTAACTTAGATAGAACTTAAAATTAGGTGTTCAGGTTGATTGTTGCAAATCTAATCGTGTGTGTGTGTATATATATATTTTTTTACCTTTTTCCATCTTCACAAATAGAAGATCTTCCGTGCCATGTATGACTATATGGCTGCTGATGCAGATGAGGTGTCCTTCAGAGACGGAGACGCTATTGTAAACGTCCAAGCGATCGACGAGGGTTGGATGTATGGCACTGTGCAGAGGACGGGCAGGACCGGCATGCTGCCAGCCAACTACGTGGA
The DNA here is from genome assembly GCF_048418805.1 of Vulpes vulpes. Lineage (NCBI taxonomy): Eukaryota > Metazoa > Chordata > Mammalia > Carnivora > Canidae > Vulpes > Vulpes vulpes. The sequence continues at coordinate 32,968,631 of NC_132784.1, read as the reverse complement.
AGCCATTTAAGCATTTCTGAGTATTGCACTGGTCTGCAGGATCTGCACATCCTGCAGTCAGGGTTTCAGTTCAGACTCCCCACCATTATTTCCTAAGTTCTCAAAGCTGCCCAATGGTTTTTCTGTGTCAGTATGGTTAACAGTTGCACCATCCCTTAATTTGTTTCTATATGAACCTCAGTAATTCTCCAGTAAAACAAATCTTAATATCACTAATTGTCCAATTATTAAACTAGGTCTACTTCATTATTTTCTGGATTTACACATATAACTTAAGAGACATTAAACCCATAGGTTTGTGATTCTTAAAACTGTCATTACTAAATTTTCCATATTGCCTTAAAGTTTAATTATAGAATAGATATTTTAAAAGTTTATGCAATGTTTATTGCTGTATCAACCTAGAGTCTTTCTCCATTATGAAAATGTTTAACATTATTTTTTTTAAAAACAAGGATTCTGAACATGTTAAACACAAAGAACAATGGCAGAAACACCCTCCTTGCTCACTGAATGCTCATGCTTTTAATTCTATTCCAGGTCTGAAGTTACAAAGGTGATAGTCAATAAAGTCTAGAATTCTGCAATAAACACCACTGAAGTAGTAACTTATTTTTAATGGTTGTTTTGATCAACAAATCAATTTCAATAAAGCAAATCCATCAGTTTAGACCTCTCTAAAAAAATTTAAATGTACCGTTAAAAATGTACACACGTGGCTTTCTCAGGACTATACTGTATTCAGCAAGCTTCCCTTATGGCTCAGCTGATAACACTTTAAAAACCACTGTGGGGTCAGCAGTGGACAGCTGGGAAAGGGATGGCACTGCACGCTCCATCCAAAGCACTGCCGCCGCCTGGCAGTGGCCCAGCACCACTCCACAGACTCCTGCCCTGAGAGGGGAGGATAACACACACCCCGGCCCAGCTGTGTGGCCCCAGCAATGGACTCGGGGCAGACATCAGGTCTGACTGTAGGCCCCACACACCAATGAAAGCTTCTCAAAGGACAACACAGGGAAAGCCTAAGGCAGTTCCATACCACTGCATCTCTGGCGAACACCTCGTCTGACTCAACTCAAGCCCAAGGAGGCCCCAGACTGGCCCACTCAAGCCACAGGAATGAAACCCTGTCCACAAGTGGCAACGAAAGCTATTGCAGATGACTGAACTGAAGGCAAATGTGACTCCGCCACAAACCGGGGTACACGCAACACACACAGGCGATAGCCCCGAAGAGCCAGGTTTTGGTGAGCAGAGGATATTGAGCAGTAGGGCACCACAGGACCTCTTCTTCATAAGGCTACTACTTGCAAAAGCAAGAGACATAGTTGACTCTCCTAACACACAGAAACAGATGCAGCGTTAGATAAAATGAAAAGTCAGAGGACCAAGTCCCAAATGAAAGACCAGGACAAATCACAGCAAGAGATCTAAAAAAAAAAAAAACGAAAAAAACAGAGCTAAGTAATGCACCTGATAGAGGGTTTAAAGCAATAGTCAAGGATTCTGGACTTGAGAAAAGACTTTGAGGACATTGGTGCATTGTTCAACAAAGAAAACCATGGAAACCAATCAGAGATAAACTCAGTAGTTGAAATTAAAAATATAATGGAATAAATAGTAGACTTAGAGGAAGCAGAACAGATCAATGGCCTAGAGGACAGAGCAATGGAAAGCAATCAAGCCGAACAGGAAAAAATAAATAAATAAATAAATAAATAAATAAATAAACAAATAAATAAATAAATAAAATAGACTAAGGAAAAACTAGGTGACACCATTAAGCCTAATAACATTTGCATTACATGGATCTCAGAAGAGAGAAAAGGGGACAGGAAATTTACTTAAATTGCTGAAAATTCTCCAAATCTAAGAAAGGAAACAAATTTCAGATCCAGGAGCCACCAAAAAGTCCTCAACAATACCCAAGGAATTCCATACGAAGATGCACAGTAATTAAGATGGCAAAAGCACTGACAGAATTTAAAAAGCAGCAAAAGAAAACATTTACATACAAGGGAAACTCCATAAGGCTCCTGGTGTATTTTTCAGTTGGAACTCAAGTATCTATAAAGTGAGTCAAGGAATCCACAAAATAAGGCTGCAGTGTATGACACTGAATACCCAAAACACTGTGGGTAAGGAGAGAAGAATGAGTTAAGACTTAAGCTATTGGCAACTTAACATAGACTACTATATGCAAAAGATGCTGTGTATAATCTAATAGAACCACAAATCAAAAACCACTAATACGCAAAAAAGAAGACAGGAACCCAACTATATTGCTAAAGAAAGCCAGCAAACCATGAGAGAAAATAAGAAGCAACAGAGAACGACAAAAACAACCATAAAACAAGTAAAGTAGCAATCAGGACAGATCAATAATTACTCTGAATGTACATGGAGTAAATGCACCAATCAAAAGACATAAGGTGATGGAACAGATAAAAAGACCAATCTATACACCGCCTACAGGAGACTCATTTCAGACCTAAAGACGCATGCAAGCAGCAAGTGAAGGAACCCAGTTACCTGCAAATGGCAGTAGAGGAAAGCTGAGATAGCAATCCTTACATCAGACGAGAGAGATTAAAAGACAGTAACTAGAGACAAAGGATACTATATAATCAAAGGAACATCCAACAAGAAGACCTAACAACTGGGGGCACCTGGCTGGCTCAGTAGGAAGGGCACTCGATTTCAGGGTTGTGAGCTGGAGCACCACGTTGGGTGTAGAGATTAGACAAACATAATGATCATGTTGCAAATTGGGAAGTACCCAAATATATAAAGCAGCTAACAGCAAACATAAAGGAAGTAACTGATAATAATACAATAATAATAGAGAACACCCCACACATATCAATGGATAGATCATTAAAATAGAAAATCAACAAGGAAACAGTGGCTCTGAATGACACAATGGACCAGATGGTTCTAACAGGTCTATTCAGAACATCCCATCCTAAAATAGCAAAACACATTCTTTTCAACTGAACGTGGAACATTCCCCAATACAGATCACATATTAGGCCACAAAGTAAGTCAACAACTTCAATTAAAATCATAGTATGAAACTATGATACTTCCTATTATGACACTATGACACTAGAAATTAACCATAAAAAAATCTGGAAAAACAAATACATGGAGGTTGAATAATATGCTACTAGACAATGAATGGGTCAATCAAGAAATCAAAGACAAGGGACACCTGGGTGGCTCAGTGGTTGAGCATCTGCCTTGGTCTCTGGCCGTGATCCTGGGGTCCTGGGATCAAGTCCCACCTGCTTTTCCCTCTTTTTACATCTCTGCCTCTCTCAGTGTCTCTCATGAATAAATAAAATCTTAAAAAAAAAAAAATCAGGGACACCTGGGTGTCAGCGGTTTGGCGCGGCCTTCAGCCCAGGGCATGATCCTGGAGTCCCAGGATCGAGTCCCACATCAGGCTCCCTGCATGGAGCCTGCTTCTCCCTCTGCCTATGTCTCTGCTTCTCTTTCTGTGTCTCTCATGAATAAATAAATAAAATCTAAAAAAAAAAAAAATGCAGAAATGGAGACAAAAGATGAAAACAGGAGTCCAGAATCTTTGAGACGCTGCAAAAGCTATTCTAAGAGGCAAGTTTATAGCAATACAAGCTTAACTCACGAAGCAAGAAAAATACCAAACAACCTAACCTTATACATAAAGGAGCTAGAAAAGAAAGAATAAAACCCAAAACTGGAAGAAACAATAAAGATTAGAGCAGAAATAAAATAGAAATTAAGAAAACAATAACAGATTATTTAATGTTAGCAAACGGAATCTAACAATACACTGAAAAAACCATCCACCACGATCAAGTGGATTTATGGAATACAAGGGTAGTTCAATATTCACAAATCAGTCACCATGACATATTACATCAACAAAGGAAAGGATCAACACCACATGCTCATTCCATCAGATGCAGAAAAATCATCTGACAAAGTACATCATTCATGATAAAAACTCAACAAAGTAGGTTTAGGGGAAACATACTCAATAAAGACCGTATATGAAAAAACCTACAGCTAACATCCTATTCACTGGTGAAAACCTGAGAGCATTTCCCCAATGGTCAAGAACAAGACAAAGATGTCCACTCCTGCCACCTTCACTCAACACAGTATTGCAAGTCCTAACTACAGCTATCAAGAAAAAGAAAAGTCATCCAAATTGGTAAGGAAGAACTACAACGTTCACTATTTGTAGATGACATGATACTATACATAGAAAACCCTAAAGACTCCACCTAAAACCTATTAGAACTGATAAATGAATTTGGTAAGGCCTCAGGATACAAATATATAAAAATTCTGTTGCATTTCTATACGCTCATAATGAAACAACAGAAAGAGAAATTAAGGAAACAATCCCCAAATTGTTTTGCAGTTGCACCAAAAATAATACCAAGGAATAAACTTCACCAAAGAAGTGAGAGACCTGATGTCTAAAAAGTACAGAATGCTGAGGAGGAACCTGAAGAGGACACCAACAAATCCAAAGATCTGCCATGCTCATGGATTGGGGGAACAAATATTGTTAAAATGTCCTTACTATCCAAAGCAGTCTACAGATTTAACGCAGTCCCTATCAAAATCCCAACAGCATTTTGCACACAAGTAGAATCATCTTAAAACTTGTATGGAACCACGAAACACCCTGAATGGCCAAAGCAATCTTGAAAGAGACAACAACTGAACGTATCACAATCCTCAATAACAAGATATGCTACAAAGTGTAGGAATCCAAGCGGTACGGTGCTGGCGCAGAAGCAGACGCTTGGATCAATGGACCGGGACAGGAAGCCCAGAAACACACTCATGATTGTACAATTAATCTTTCACGAAAGAGGCAAAGACTATGCAGTGAGAGAGCGTCTCTGTAACCAACGGTGTGGGGAAACCTGGAGAGTTACATGCAAAGGAACCAAAGTGGACTGCTCTCTTACGTCACACACAAAGATAAACCCCAAGTGGATTCAGGACCTGAATGGGAGACCTGAAACCATAAAAATCCTAGAAGAGAGCACCAGCAGTAATACCTGACACTGACTAGAACAACATTTTTTTTTCATAGCAGGATTTTTCTAGATAGGTCTCCTAAGGCAAGGGACACAAAAGCGAAAAGAAACTATTGAAAGTACTTCAAAATAAAAAGCTTCTGCACAGCAAAGGAAATAACAAAACTAAAAGACAACCTACTGAGTGGGAGAAGATATTTGCAAGTGACCTGATACAGGGTCAGCATCCAAAGTGTATAAAGAACTTAACGCAATTCAACACCAAAAAACAACCTAAATAAAAACGGGCAGAAGAGACACAATGAACAGACATTTCTCCAAGACAAATACATGGCCGACAGACACGAGAAAATGCTCAAACTCACGGATCACCACGGATCAGGGAAATGCAAATCAAAACTACAGTGAGGTAGATACACCTCACGCCTGTCAGAATAACTAAAATTAAAAAAAAAAAAAAAACCCAACAACAACCCACAAGAAACAAAGCATTGGCAAGGATGTGGAAAAGGAACCTTGATGCACTGCTGGTGGGAATACAAACTGGTGCGACCACTATAGAAAACAGGATGGAGGGTCCTCAAAAAATCAAAAATGGAACTATCCCGTGACCCGTAATCACACCCAAATATGAGAACACTAGTTTGAAGAGACACGTGCCCTGATCTGTCAGTGCAGCACTATTTACAAGAGCCGTGGTGTGGGGGCAGCCCAGCGTCCACCGATGGAGAAGTGGACAAACGCGCGGTATGTGAACCGTGGAGGTTACTCGGCCACAGGAAAGGATGGAGCCGGACCATCTGCAAAGTGGATGGAGCTAGAGGACAGGACGCTATGCGAGGCAAGTCCGAGAAAGATAAATACCATGATACTACTCCTACGTGGGATTTAAGAAACAAAACAAAGATAAAAGGGGACAAAAAAAAAGCCAGACCTAACTACTGAGAATGAGAACAAAGTATTGGATGCCGGAATGGAGGGTAGTCGGGGGGGTGGCGAGTGTCTGTGTGAAAAAAGTAAAGGGGCTTGTGGGTACATTTACCATGATGAGCACCAACATCCGCAGTTGTTCCATCACTGTACACCTGGAACTAACCCTCTAGGTTAACTATACTGGAATTAAAAGGGGGGAAAAAAAGATAAAAATTGCATATAATCATTTTCAACACCAATTTATTATTCACCTGCTTAATAGTGCAGTGTGCTCCCCTGGTCACAGCGCATGGCGTTGGGGGAGCCCCGTGGGGACGAGAGCCAGGGAGCGAGCCCATGGAATAGGGGTAAGCTTTACCCAGAGGAGCCACACAGGCTGCACCGGGGAGGCGGGAGCTGAGGGGCTGAGCGCCAGCAAGGAAGCAGGCGGTTGTGGCCTCCCCAAGTACACGTGCTCAGGTGCTGGCTGAAATTTGGAAACAGACTGTAAATTCACTACCGTGAAACTAAAACTTGTGATAAAAAAAAAAAAAAATAGTTATGGGATCGACTCCTGACCTCAGGGACGCTTTCTACTCTGCAGCTGGTGGGCTGACAGCTCATGACCGAGGCCGTCAGACTGCTGTCCTCAAGTTGTTGATGTTGTTTAAGATTTTATGTATTTATTCGTGAGACACACGGAGAGAGGCAGAGGCCCAGGCAGGGGGAGAGGCAGGCTCCACGCGGGGAGCCCGAGGCGGGACTCGATCCCGGGTCCCCGGGGTCACGCCCTGGGCCGCAGGCCGACGCCCGACCGCCGAGCCCCCTCGCGGGTCTGTTCCGAGGAGGCTCCCGGCAGGCCCGGTGCACGCAGGCCGAGCCCACTGGCGTCCTGTGAAACCTAGTGGCCCCGGGAGGGCCCGCGGCGTCGCCTGCAGGCGCTGGAGGTGCCGAGCGGCCCCGCCCCATCCTCACTCTCCGTTTAAAGCGGGTTAAACCCGGGTTGAACGCAGCAGTGCCCTTTGTGCGCCGTTTTTCCGACTTTAGGGACTGGGTTCACGCTGCTGTAACAACCGTCTTAAGATTTCCGATGCACTTAAGGCTGCCAAAGCGTACCGGCTCCTGCGCCTGCGCCCGCGCGGGTCCACGACGGGGGGAGGGGCGAGGGGCCCACACCTGCGCGCCCGGGGCTCCGCCGCGGCGCCGCCCGCCTCAGCCTCCCCGCGCCCCGGGCCCCCGCGAGTCCCGCCCGCCCCCGCCCCCGCCCCCGCCCCCGCCCCCACAGGGTCCCGCGTTACTGGTCGAGGCCGCGCGGCGGCGGGAGCGGAGCGTTGCCGAGCCTCTGGGCGCCGACCGAGCCGGGGCCGCTGGCGAGGTCCCACAGCAGCGCCCCCGCCGGTGCCAGGCCGCGGCCGAGCTGCTTCCACAGGCAAAGCGCGCGAGCAAACGCGACGGACGCCGGCTCGGTCTTCGGTTTTCGTTCAGATTCGAGCGCGTCTCTTTAAGAACGTTCCGATGCGAGGGGGGGCAAGACGGCGGAAGAGCAGGGTCCCCAAGTCACCTGTCCCCACCACATTACCTAGATAACCTGCAAATCATCCTGAAAATCTACGAATTCGGCCTGAGATTTAAAGAGAGACCAGCTGGAACGCTACAGTGAGAAGAGTTCGCGCTTCTATCAAGGTAGGAAGACGGGGAAAAAGAAATAAAGACACAAAAGGCCTCCAAGGGGGAGGGGCCCCGCGAGGAGCCGGGCTGAGGCCGGGGCGAGTGTCCCCAGGACAGGAGAGCCCCGTCCCGGAGGAGCAGGAGCTGCACCGACCTTCCCCGCGGAAAGGCCTCCCGGGGAATTGGAGCAGGATCCCCAGAAAGGCGGGGACGCCCTCGGGCTCCCTGGGACAGTAACAGAGGAACTGCGCCCCGGGAGATGCGCCGAGCTCCCTAAGGGCTGCAGCGCTCGGCGGGACCCGGAGCAGCTCGGAGGGGCTCGGGCGGCGGCTCCGCGAATCCAACAGCGCAGGCTCCGGAGCACAGGGCGCCGGGACACAGCCCAGGATCCGGCCTCCCCCGGGACAGGCAGAGGCCGGGAGGGCCCAGGACAGCGAGGACGCTCCTACCCGGAGCTGAGCAGAGCAGCGGCCCCGCCCGGGAGCCTCCAGGCCCTGCAGACAGAGAGCCCCGGAGCTACTGCGGGAGCTGAATCCAGGGTCCCAGAGCTGCCCCCCCCCCCACTGTGGCTTCCTCCCGGGGCCTCACGGGGTGAACAACCCCCACTGAGCCCTGCACCAGGCAGGGGCAGAGCAGCTCCCCCAAGTGCTAACACCTGAGAACCAGTACAGCAGGCCCCTCCCCCAGAAGACCAGCGACACGGACCAGTTCCACGGGAAGTCAAGGGACTTAAAGTACACAGAATCAGAAAATACTCCCCCGCTGTTTTTTTTTTTTTTTTTTTTTTTGCTTTTTGATTTGTTTGCTTCCCCCACCCTTTTATTCCTTTCTTTTTCTTTCTCTTTTTCTTCTTTTTTCCTCCTTTTTTATCTCTTTTCTTTCCTTCTCTCTTTCTCCGTTTCCCAATACAACTTGTTTTTGGCCACTCTGCACTGAGCAAAATGACTAGAAGGAAAACCTCACCTCAAAAAAAAGAATCAGAAACAACCCTCTCTCCCACAGAGTTACAAAATCTGGATTACAATTCAATGTCAGAAAGCCAATTCAGAAGCACTATTATACAGCTACTGGTGGCTCTAGAAAAAAGCATAAAGGACTCAAGAGACTTCACGTCTGCAGAATTTAGATCCAATCGGGCACAAATTAAAAATCAATCAATGAGATGCAATCCAAACTACAAGTCCTAACGATGAGGGTTAACGAGGTGGAAGAACGAGTGAGTGACATAGAAGACAAGTTGATGGCAAAGAGGGAAACTGAGGAAAAAAGAGACAGACAATTAAAAGACCATGAAGACAGATTAAGGGAAATAAACGACAGCCTGAGGAAGAAAAACCTACGTTTAATTGGGGTTCCCGAGGGCGCCGAAAGGGACAGAGGGCCAGAATATGTATTTGAACAAATCCTAGCTGAAAACTTTCCTAATCTGGGAAGGGAAACAGGCATTCAGATCCAGGAAATAGATCCCCCCCTAAAATCAATAAAAACCCTTCAACACCTCGACATTTCATAGTGAAGCTTGCAAATACCAAAGATAAAGAGAAATCCTTAAAGCAGCAAGAGACAAGAAATCCCTGAGTTTTATGGGGAGGAATATTAGGGTAACAGCAGACCTCTCCACAGAGACCTGGCAGGCCAGAAAGGGCTGGCAGGATATATTCAGGGTCCTAAATGAGAAGAACATGCAACCAAGAATACTTTATCCAGCAAGGCTCTCATTCAGAATGGAAGGAGAGATAAAGAGCTTCCAAGACAGGCAGGAACTGAAAGAATATGTGACCTCCAAACCAGCTCTGCAAGAAATTTTGAGGGGGACTCTTAAAATTCCCCTTTAAGAAGTTCAGTGGAACAATCCACAAAAACAAGGACTGAATAGATATCACAATGACACTAAACTCAGATCTGTCAATAGTAACTCTGAACGTGAACGGGCTTAATGACCCCATCAAAAGGCACAGGGTTTCAGACTGGATAAAAAAGCAGGACCCATGTATTTGCTGTCTACAAGAGACTCATTTTAGACAGAAGGACACCTACAGCCTGAAAATAAAAGGTTGGAGAACCATTTACCATTCAAATGGTCCTCAAAAGAAAGCAGGGGTAGCCATCCTTGTATCAGATAAACTAAAATTTACCCCGAAGACTGTAGTGAGAGATGAAGAGGGACACTATCTCATACTTAAAGGATCTATCCAACAAGAGGACTTAACAATCCTCAATATATATGCCCCGAATGTGGGAGCCGCCAAATATTTAAACCAACTAATAACCAAAGTGAAGAAATACTTAGATAATAATACACTTATATACTTGGTGACTTCAATCTAGCTCTTTCTACGCTCGATAGGTCTTCTAAGCACAACATCTCCAAAGAAACGAGAGCTTTATTTTTTATTGTTTTTTTTTAAATTTTTTTATTTATTTATGATAGTCACACACACAGAGAGAGAGAGAGAGAGGCAGAGACATAGGCAGAGGGAGAAGCAGGCTCCATGCACCAGGAGCCCAACGTGGGATTCGATCCCGGGTCTCCAGTATCGCGCCCTGGGCCAAAGGCAGGCGCTAAACCACTGCGCCACCCAGGGATCCCGAAACGAGAGCTTTAAATGATACACTGGACCAGATGGATTTCACAGATAGCTACAGAACTTTACATCCAAACTCAACTGAATACACATTCTTCTCAAGTGCACATTGAACTTTCTCCAGAAAAGACCACATACTGGGTCACAAATCGGGTCTGAACCGATACCAAAAGATTGGGATCGTCCCCTGCATATTCTCAGACCATAATGCCTTGAAATTAGAACTAAATCACAACAAGAAGTTTGGAAGGACCTCAAACACATGGAGGTTAAGGACCATCCTGCTAAAAGATGAAAGGGTCAACCAGGAAATTAAGGAAGAATTAAAAAGATTCACGGAAACTAATGAGAAGGAAGATACAACCGTGCAAAATCTTTGGGATGCAGCAAAAGCAGTCCTAAGGGGGAAATGCATCGCAATACAAGCATCCTTTTAAACACTGGAAGGAACTCAAATACAAAAGCTAACCTTACACATAAAGGAGCTAGAGAAAAAACAGCAGATGGACCCCATGCCCAGCAGAAGAGAGTTAATTAAAATTTGAGCAGAACTCAACGAAATCGAGACCAGAAGAACTGTGGAACAGATCAACAGAACCAGGAGTTGATTCTGGTTGAAAGAATTAATAAGATACATAAGTACATTAATAAGATACATAAACCATTAGCCAACCTTATTAAAAAGGAGAGAAGACTCAAATTAATAAAATCATGAATGAGAAAGGAGAGATCACTACCAACACCAAGGAAATAGAAACGATTTTAAAAACATCTTATGAACAGCTATATGCCAATAAATTAGGCAATCTAGAAGACATGGACGCATTCCTGGAAAGCCACAAACTACCAAAACTGGAACAGGAAGAAATAGAAAACCTGAACAGGCCAATAACCAGGGAGGAAATTGAAGCAGCTATCAAAAACCTCCTAAGACACAAGAGTCCAGGGCCAGATGGCTTCCCAGGGGAATTCTATCAAATGTTTAAAGAAGAAATCATACCTATTCTACTAAAGCTGTTTGGAAAGATAGAAAGAGATGGAGTACTTCCAAATTCGTTCTATGAGGCCAGCATCACCTTAATTCCAAAACCAAAGACCCCACCAAAAAGGAGAATTGCAGACCAATATCCCTGATGAACACGGATGCAAAAATTCTCAACAAGATACTAGCCAATAGGATCCAACAACACATTAAGAAAATTATTCACCATGACCAAGTAGGATTTATCCCCGGGACACAAGGCTGGTTCAACACTCATAAAACCATCAATGTGATTCATCATATCAGCAAGAGAAAAACCAAGAACCATCTGATCCTCTCATTAGCATTTGACAAAATACAGCATCCATTCCTGATCAAAACACTTCAGAGTGTTGGGATAGAGGGAACTTTCCTCGACATCTTAAAAGCCATCTACAAAAAGCCGAACAGCAAATATCATTCTCAATGGGGAAGCACTGGGAGCCTTTCCCCTAAGATCAGGAACAAGACAGGGATGTCTACTCTCACCACTGCTATTCAACATAGTATTGGAAGTCCTCGCCTCAGCAATCAGACAACAAAAAGACATTAAAGGCATTCAAATTGGCAAAGAAGAAGTCAAACTCTCCCTCTTCGCCGATGACGTGATACTCTACATAGAAAACCCAAAAGCCTCCACCCCAAGATTGCTAGAACTCATACAGCAACTTGGTAGCGTGGCAGGATACAAAGTCAATGCCCAGAAATCAATGGCATTTCTATACACTAACAATGAGACTGAAGAAAGAGAAATTAAGGAGTCAATCCCATTTACAATTGCACCCAAAAGCATAAGATACCTAGGAATAAACCTAACCAAAGAGGTAAAGGATCTATACCCTAAAAACTATAGAACACTTCTGAAAGAAATTGAGGAAGACACAAAGAGATGGAAAAATATTCCATGCTCATGGATTGGCAGAATTAATATTGTGAAAATGTCAATGTTACCCAGGGCAATTTACACGTTTAATGCAATCCCTATCAAAATACCATGGACTTTCTTCAGAGTTAGAACAAATTATTTTAAGATCTGTGTGGAATCAGAAAAGACCCCGAATAGCCAGGGGAATTTTAAAAAAGAAAACCTTATCTGGGGGCATCACAATGCCAAATTTCAGGTTGGACTACAAAGCTGTGGTCATCAAGACAGTGTGGTACTGGCACAAAAACAGACACATAGATCAATGGAACAGAATAGAGAACCCAGAAGTGGATCCTGAACTTTATGGTCAACTAATATTCGATAAAGGAGGAAACACTATCCACTGGAAGAAAGACAGTCTCTTCAATAAATGGTGCTGGGAAAATTGGACATCCACATGCAGAAGAATGAAACTGGACCACTCTCTTGCACCAGACACAAAGATAAACTCAAAATGGATTAAAGATCTAAATGTGAGACAAGATTCCATCAAAATCCTAGAGGAGAACACAGGCAACACCCTTTTTGAACTTGGCCACACTAACTTCTTGCAAGATACATCCACGAAGGCAAAAGAAACAAAAGCAAAAATGAACTACTGGGACTTCATCAAGATGAGAAGCTTTTGCACAGCAAAGGATACAGTCAACAAAACTCAAAGACAACCTATAGAATGGGAGAAGATACTTGCAGATGACATATCAGATAAAGGGCTAGTTTCCAAAATCTATAAAGAACTTATTAAACTCAACACCAAAGAAACAAACAATCCAATCATGAAATGGGCAAAAGACATGAACAGAAATCTCACAGAGGAAGACATGGCCATGGCCAACAAGCACGTGAGAAAATGCTCTGCATCACTGGCCATCAGGCAAACACAAATCAAAACCACAATGAGATCCCACCTCACACCAGTGAGAATGGGGAAAATTAACAAGGCAGGAAACAACAAATGTTGGAGAGGATGCGGAGAAAAGGGAACCCTCTTACACTGTTGGTGGGAATGTGAACTGGTGCAGCCACTCTGGAAAACTGTGTGGAGGTTCCTCAAAGAGTTAAAAATAGACCTGCCCTATGACCCAGCAATTGCACTGCTGGAGATTTACCCCAAAGATACAGATGTAATAAACGCCGGGACACCTGCACCCCAATGTTTCTAGCAGCAATGTCCACAATAGCCAAACTGTGGAAGGAGCCTCGGTGTCCATCGAAAGATGAATGGATAAAGAAGATGTGGTTTATGTATACAATGGAATATTACTCAGCCATTAGAAACGACAAATAGGGCAGCCCAGTGGCTCAGTGGTTTAATGCTGTCTTCAGCACATGGTGTGGTCCTGGAGATCTGGGTTCGAGTCCCACATCAGGTTCCCTGCGTGGAGCCTGCTTCTCCCTCTGCCTGTGTCTTTGCCTCTCTCTCTCTGTGTGTGTGTGTGTGTTTCATGAATAAATAAATAAAATCTTTAAAAAAAAAAAAAAAAAGAAACGACAAATACCCACCATTTGCTTCAACATGGATGGAACTGGAGGGTATTATGCTGAGTGAAGTAAGTCAATCGGAGAAGGACAGTGTATGTTCTCATTCATTTGGGGAATATAAATAGTGAAAGGGAATATAAAGGAAGGGAGAAGAAATGTGTGGGAAATATCAGAAAGGGAGACAGAACATAAAGACTCCTAACTCTGGGAAACGAACTAGGGGTGGTGGAAGGGGAGGAGGGCAGGGGGTGGGGGTGACTGGGTAAAGGGCACTGAGGGGGGCACTTGATGGGATGAGCACTGGGTGTTATTCTGTATGTCGGTAAGTTGAACACCAATAAAAACTAAATTTACTTAAAAAAAAAGTTCCGATGCCCGGTGTAGGGCGGGGACAGCGCCCCCCCCCCCCCCGCCCCCGCCCGGACTCGGAGTGTGGGGCTAAGTAAGCTCTTCTCGAGGTCCTGGGGCGGGGGCGGGGCCGGGGCCGGGCCACGTGGCTCGTGGGTCAGTGGCCTCCCTCCCTCCGCCCGGCCTCCAGGCCTCCACCCGCACACCTGGGGTGGCCGGGTCTGAGGTGTCAGAGGGCTGTGGCTGCAGGAGCCTCTCCCAGAAGCACCGCCCCGCCCACCCCGGTGGGGTGGCCCCGGGGCAACACCGGGCAGGCTGCAGCCTGCAAACTTAATCTCTCCCCCAGGGGTCAAAAAATAGTACTTTTGGTGGTTTCTCCCCACCCCGCCCCCAGCCGACTTCTAGAAAACGTAAAATCAAACAGGTGGCAGGCCGTAGTTTGTGGACCTGTCCCTAACAGCTGACCAGGTCAAGGCCGCCATATTTCAGTCTCTAAATTCTTTAGTCTCCTCTTCTAAAAGACGCCCACTCTACAAAACTAAAAATGTCCTTAGACACCTGCTAATTGCTCAATTAAGTATCAAAATAGCTACTACAGTTTTCCACGACGTTATTTTGAAGAACAGTTTACACCCAATGTATTTATTTATTTATTTAAGAAATAATATTGCCTATTGTTGGGAGTTATTTACTGCCAGGGGTGGGGTGGGAGAGCAGTGTATGTATATTTTACTTTTTAAAAAATTTTATTTTTAAGCAATGTGTACACCCAATGTGGGGCTCAAACGCACAATTCCAAAATCAAGAGTCACATACTCCACCAGTGCCTGAGCCAGACACATGACCTGTAAATAATGTAGGTTTTAAATTATTACTCAGGGTATTTACAAATACCAACTCTGGTACTGTCATATATAGGATAATTGTCAGCTATTTTCAAAATATACACGACTGTCCTTGTACTAAAAAGCTACATACTTTTTTTTATTCCATGTGCTATCAATTTAAAATACCGCTTTTGATCCTATACTCTCCGGTATAGGGAGAAATTCTCTTTTCTTCTAATGGTATACACCAGGAGAAGAAGCACTTACAGCTTGGCACTTCATGTTTGGTTTTGTTCTTTGGCTTGGTATACAAAGAAAAAAATGGTTAAGATCATGTTATAAAATTTAACATTGTATTCCAAGAAATGGGTGACCACTCAGTTAAGACTACCGCTCTATTAAATAGCTATACATCTTCAAATCCTAATGACTCAGATTTTAATAGGTAAACAATATACACAGCCTGGCATGTAATAAACATATAACATTCATTGGACCATCACAAACTAAGGCCCAGATTTCTTTTATAGATCAAGCAGTCGACATTTCCATGTATCAATTCAAAACACCCGTTACTTAACTTCTGGCTGTATTAAGTGCTCTGGATAAGTCCAATTCATATGAAGAGTATTTAAGACATAAAGGAAACAGAAGGCTAAGAAAATCTCATTTTTAGAGAACCAAATTATTCAACATCTTTCAGACCCAATTTTAAGATAAAATAGAAATTCTCAACAATTAACAGCAAAGTAACCAGAGATCTTTACTAAAATGACAAGTCACATCTGTCAGCTATGACTTATTTTGTTTGGTGTTGCTAACTTCACTGCCAAGTTAATCTTAGTTAGGAGTAGTCTGTTTACAATGGTTATTAGTAAAATAGTGAAGCTCCTTAACTTAGAAGGCAAGATTTATTTACAGACTAGATATATTTCTAATACCTGAAAATTTAGTTTTATGCTAAAAAAAGAGAACATAATCCACACGCACTACTGTTGGGAAAAGGTTCACATGGCCTCTTATTTAGTAAGGTTCTTTACAACATGAAATACATAACTGTCTGCCTATTTAAAAATATAAATCTTCCTCCCCAAAGCACAAATTTCCTGTATCTAAAAAAAGCTCCAAATGAGGCAAAATTCTACACCTGACTCCTGAAAAACCTTTGACCTTTACTTTGAAGCCTTCAAGACCAGTCTGCATCCCCGATCATAACCTTGAAAAAGCTATCTAAAAAAATACTAAATTCTATCTTTTGTGGCAACAATTTCTGGGGCTTACACCTGCTTGTGTTATCACCTCATCCGCAGCCCGAAGCCCCACAGGCCTAACTACCACAAATGCAGGCCACAGACATTAGCATTTGTGCAATCATGCAGGAGCTTTTAGGGATAAACTATCAGGACGCATCCCAGACCTGCTGAAATCAGAATCTGCATTTTCATACATACATAGTTTGAGAAGCACTGTGTTGAGTCAAAACTTCACTCTAATGCTTGGATACAATGTTGAAGACCTTTCTGATGGCTTAGGGATCTGCTTAGGGAACTATTTTATGGCCTTCTAGCCTAGCTGCAAATTATCTCCCTGAAAATCAATAATGAAGAATATGGGATTGAAACCAGGCCCTTCTTACTAGATTATATAGTCAAGATGGAAAGAATGGCATTTAGGGAAAATGTGAACCCTTTAAACTTTATTTTCTGTTAAATTCCAATAAAGGTTTTCTAAAGAGGAGTTACTTTTAATTACTGTCATTCCTTGATCTTAAAAAAAAAACAAAAAACTCACCTCTTTCATTTTCCCCTAATTTTGTTTCTTGCCCTGCCACTTTTATTTTAGGCAAAATATAATCCAAGTTCCTTGGCATTTTTATGATTCTTTTTTTTTTTTTTTTTTTGATTCTTAAATATATTACAGAATCCCTGACTACTTTCAAGCTGTAAAGAATCCATGAGCAATGCCAGGAACTATCATGCTTTTTATGCTCAGATTTAAATCTTATTTTTGACTATATCATCCAATAATATTGTCACGGTATCAGATTCATTCTACACTATATGGAAGTTTGGCAAAAGCTCCATAGCATTCAATAATGGCTTTCAAACTTGTAAAAGTTAGCATCTTTGACAATGGGCTCAGTTCAAAACTGAGAAATTAAATCCACTACATGAAGTCCCCATTTGGAACGAGAAATTATACTGTGCTTCTGCAACCAGATTCTTTCTATAAATGCATAAAATAAGAAATTACATTTGAGTGTTATTAATATTTGCCATTTGCTTTATTAACCTTTAGAAAATAGCCAAAAATTGATTTAATTTTAATAGTTAAGGTACTGAAATGGATCGAGGAATAATAATATTTTTTGCTATTCAGAAATCATTCAGGGAAAAATTTGGAGAAAAATGTAAGGCAAGAATATTAAAAATAAGGTGCCTCAAACACACAACTATCTCAAAAATGAAGATTTAGCAAACTGCTTTCTGCCTTCAAATAACATTTTTAAACATATCCTTGGTTCAATCACATCGTGTGAAAATTAATGCTTGTGCTTGTATCAAATTCACTGATTTAAGTAAATGCTAATCAATTACTTTAGTCACATTTTCTCCTATATGGTTCACATTCTCAAGAACTTCATCTCACCAGCCAGTTCACACAAACTGTAAGATACAGTCATGAAATAAATGCCAATTTTGACTCTTCAAACAAACATATACACACTTACACCTGTTAACTAAAAATTTATGTGCCTCTTTACTATAAAATTTAATTGCGAAATGAGAGACAATATAAACCACAATTACAACTGTTTAAGTTTCTATTTTTGGTTATTTCTTTAAGCTACAATCCTCAGTTTTATGGTTCCAGAATTTCTTTTGGAACCAACGTTGGTATAGGACTATGAAACCTACACTCCCAAAATATTTGTGAGGATGCTGGATTTATAATTATGAAAAAGAGATCAACTTTCCTGGCTGGCAGGTGGTCCCCTTCTGAATACAGGAACTAATAACTAAACACAAGAATTAAACTTCCTGTAACTTGCTGAAGAATGTGTGCCTTTTTAAGCTGGTTAGTTCTGAATAAAGTATGAAACTGTAAAGATTACTCATTCTAATCAGAGAACAAATGAAATATTCTCACTGCAAAGAGATGAAACAAATACGGGAATTCAGGGACTAATTAATACTAGTTGGTAAAATTTACAAATGTTTTAATTATATACACCCTATTTCTTTAAAGTAGGCAAAACATACATATTTCAAAAACAGTTTCAAATTTCTTTCAAGTTTGCTTTAGGTATAGGTGGAAAAGAACAGATTAATTCTAGACTTAATAGTTATAGTTCAATTTGTAACAAAAATAGTCAAACTCTGAAATGTAATGAAGCTTTCCAGTGGCTGATACCCTCCTCCTTCCGAACAACAACAAAAAAGTATGGGTATGAATAGTGAAGTTCTCGCGTAACACTTTCTCATTTCTATATCTTTAACTCCTGGTTACTTTAGAAAATAAACTCATGTTTTTACTAAGACTGCTAAGTACAAAACTATTTCATTTGTAGATACAGAATCCTACAAACATCTGCAGCAAGCCCACAAAGCACTTCTACTGTCCATACTGATATCTCAGTATCTAATATATACAAAATAGGTTTCTATTAAAGGTATTCACACGTAGCTGCAGAAAACTTCATGCCATTAACAAAGGCTGAAATTTATAAATTAAAAACATTATAATCTATACATAATGTACAAATAGTCGTGCATTTTAAAAAGTCGTGCATATGTCTCATACGACTAAATTTTCACAAGCAAATGCTGCTGCACAAATATTTGCTAATGCAAATGAATGGAATATCATTAACTTCTGCTTTAATATTTTAACCCCAAAAGTTGCAACTTTTGGTATTTTTCTTCAAAGTTGTCCAAAATTGACATCTGTGAAAACATCTCCATTTTTTTGCATCTCACCTGAGGTGTTCTACTGAGAACAAATTTTTTAAACCTCAGGCACAACAAATATAAATAAAAAAAACCAAACAAACAAGTATAAACACCTTCATCAGTTCAGCAAAAACTTCTAATAGAAATGTTCAACTTTGCTTACTTAAAATAAGGTATTTTTCATGAATGTTTCATCAGAGTACGTATGAGTTTAAAATGTGTGAAATAAAATGCTTTTGTTTCTGGTTTTCTTCACTATTTCAGTAGGATATTTAAATTTTTGGAAAAACTGCACATAGTAGCCAAGAAAATGTTGCATGAACAAAAATCTTACATAATGAACTTACAAAATTGAACTTACATAATAAATCACAGCCCTTCAGGGTTTGAAATGTTACCAACTTTTCAAACATTCAGTCTGAAATTGTGCTATACTTCAGAACTTATTTTACGATCAACAAATCCAGTGATGTGAGGGGGGAAAAAATCTTCAATTTTCTCTTAAAATACTAAATGGAATTTTCATGAGTTGGTGACCTCCAACGTGACTGCAAATTTTTTATTATAGAGTTCGCCATGCTACCAAGTTTCTCATGCATTTCAAACAGCTGGCTTCCTGAATAATTATGGAGATCTTCTGAATCTAGCTGAAGAGCAAGTGCACTAATCTGCGCCAGAAGATTTTTAGGTAATGGAGTTTCTAAAGCAACAGGATCAATTAAATCTAAAAGAAAAAGAAAAAGAAAAAAAAAAAAAAGCACAATGAAGTCTACCAGATAAACTTAGGTTGTATATACCTCCTTCAAGTTAATAAAAAGCTTAAGTGCCCAGAATTTAGGTTGAGACTGCAGGCTAAGGTATCACTGTTCCTCAAGGGAACAAAACAACAGAAAAATCTACACTATAACTTATTCAGTGCCATTAAAGAAATGGTCAGGGTACTTCATTTTTATTAACAGCATAACTGGAACACTGTTTAGTTTATATCCTTGAGACCTTGATAGAGCAGCAGCTGACAATTAGAGAAAAACAACTAGACATACCTGGAAGTCAAATTAGTTACTTTTTCACGCACTTGGCCACATACACACACACACACACACACACACACACACACACAACCTGTCAAATTAAGAGTATGGTCAAATTAAAACGAGAAGCGCATAACAAAGTATTTCTTCAAAGTCAGCTGATCCTGTAAATAAAACTATCCTGCTTTGCTAAAACATACCTGAGGCAAGTCTTTCTTCATCAGAAGGGACAGATTTAGTTTGTATTCCATTTACTGTTTTTTCAGTAATATCAAAAACTGGAATCTCCTCTAGTCCACGAGACTTTACCTTGATTATACACAGGCCAGTAAAACAAAAAACAAAACCAACAAATTGAAAAGTTGCTTTAAAAAGACGAACAAAACTAACACTGGAAAAGAATCTGACATACTATGCTTCCTAGTCCAAAACATGACTATTAGCTCAGCTAATCCCGCCAAGAAACTAAGTTCTATTAACGACACACAAAATGGGATTATAAAGCACTTTCCCTCCAAAGAGCTGGTTATGACTTCGTAGTATTTTCTAGTGGACTTCTCAAGAAACAGCTATGGTAGTCAACAAAATTACACTGTATTTCCCAAGTTTAGGAGGTAAGAAAATACAAGGCAGAGAGAGTGCCAAGCTTAAAAAACATATGGACTTCTTTAAAAAAGAATGAAAATTTGAAAGGTGTTCCCAGGATTACTGATTAGTGATTGAGAAAATTCAGAAAATCAGCTTCAGGTTAGTTACCATACTGATGGGTACATCAATTCGACTCCTATGTAGATACTTAGGAGAAAAGAAAAGCACATCTACACAAAAACTTGTATAGGAGTGTACATAAGACCAAAAGTAAAAACAACCCAAATGTTAAGCAACTGATGGATGACCTAGATGTTGCATATTCACCCAAGGAATATTATTCAGCCATGAAGAGGAATGAAATACTGATATATGTGACCTTGAAAACATTATGCTCAAAGAAGCCCGTCACAAAGACCAAGCTTATATGATCCCACTTTTATGAAATGTCCACAGCAGGCAGAGGCTAAAAATTACTAATGTAGTCTTTGGATTACTTAAAAGAGTTTTAAAGATCACAAATAAATCTTTAAATCAGAGACTTAAAAAAAAAAAAAAACAGCACAAGTCTTCAGTAGTTAGCAAACTCCACTCTTAGAAATTCTAATATAAACACTGGTTTTCAAGCTTAACGTACTGTTTTCACTTATTCTTAATTCTGCATAATTTCAATGGACACATAATAAAGGGTCTCTGCAAAGGTTTCAGTAGTCTGAATCCTTCTGAAGTGATATAGAGTTTTCCACATATATTCTTATGAGGAGTTGGGAAGTAGAGAATCTTGACTTTCATCAGAATCTTGAAAAATGTCTATGACCCAAAATATTTATGTGCAAAAAGTTGTTAAGAACAAGAAAAATTAGAGTTGTGTTGGACATCAAAACTGAAATACTGTTAACTACAAATTTGCAAGATTCTTATTACAATGTTTAGATTTGAACATCCAGGTTTTAGGAATAGTATCCATGGAATCAATCACCAATTTGGTGGAAGTGAGTGAGACAAGGAAGTAGGAGGAGAAATTTTGAATAAAGAAATACATTACATAAAACTGTACAAAAATGAAGAAGCCAACTTCTCTGTGGAATTATAAAGTGACCTTTTAAAGTTATTCTTGACTGTGGGGGAAGGGAAGAAAAGGTGGCATAAAATGAGTTTTAAACAAGACTATCTACTGAGATATCATTTATTTATATTTGATTTAGAACATCTAAGTTTACCTGCTGCTCGTGATAGACTCTAAGAGCCTTTCTTACATTGGACACTTTTGGAGAACGGATAGGAAGAGTTTTTATTTCAGATGCTGTAAGAGTACTCAAATCACCAATCGTTTTTATGTTCTTAGCTCTAATGAGCTGTCCTAGTCCTCTTGCCCTGAAGAGGTTAAGAGAAAAAGGAAAAACATCATCATATCCCTTTACAATCTGAATTTGATGTGTTTGCCTGGCTTAAGCAATAGCGTTGGAAAGAGACTAAGCCCAGTATGTGTCTCAGACTTCACTTGTATTATGATTTAATGCCTGCATGACTTTGGTGGATTAACCTTTCTGAACTTCAACTTGTAAGAGTGGAAAAAATAATCAGACTCCTTATGGGATGAGCACTGGGTGTTATTCTGTATGTTGGCAAATTGAACACCAATAAAAAATAAAATTATTATTAAAAAAAAGGATTAAATAAGAGAACACATGCAAAGAGCTCAGCACAGCACCTGGCAAAAATTAAGCACACAATTATCTTAACCATTACTGTATTATTACAAGACACTTTTCTTCCCAAATGAATTATTTCTAAAATAAAATGTGTGAAAGTGCATAGGAATCAATTCTAAATTTAAGAAGCCCAATCATTTAAATATTCTTCTTAAACAAGTGGCATCGTTAAGTATAAGCCAGCATAAACCAAATACTTACCACATGTTTGATGTAATCTGAGGTAAAATGATATCAACTGGAGCCACGCAGTTCACCAAAGCTGGGTAAACACTTTCTGTTGGACACGGCATAGACTCTTTAACCATTTCTGTAATCTTAGAATAAATTTCAAATCGTTAAATAGAGGTCACCTGACTGAACATGAAAATATAAAGTTGCTTGAAAACTAAATCACTTCTTACTAAACACTTCTTTGAGCTCTTAAATTTAGGGCTACGTGATCCTGGGGACAGAAATCCTTTGGTTGAAGTGGCATTATGCTAGACAGAAGAAAGGAGAGAAAAAAAACTCACTCAGAACCCTAGAAAACTGTAATTTTACAAACTTTATTTTCATTACTTAGATTGCACTAATTTCCTAAAATTTTGAGAAAATGTAGTAAACTATTAACCTAATCAATTGCTTTTGGGATTATCGCTGCCTCTTTCCACCTCTTCATATTTGTTTACCATGTTGCAGACAAAACAATGTATCCACACCAAAGAAGTTTATTAATTTTAAGACAAATTGTACTATGCAATTCTGTACCTGCATACATATACACGTATTGTAACGCCTGCAGCTTACCTTAAAATGTGCAGTAGGTGAAGTTTTAACACTTTTTACTATGGGAGAACTATTTGAAGAATGGGACCTAACATTACAGCATCGTCTATCAATGTCATCTGCCAATCCTGCTTGGTATATCGGATCCGCAAAGGAGACACGGCGAACCTGAAAACACGGGTCATGTTTTTATTCAACAAATTAAAGTTAAAAAAAATCACATCATAAATTCTCATTTTAAGGTCCCCCCAAAATAGCATGTAGGATTAGAAGCCAAGTGCACACAGCTGCATTTCCTAATGGCTCTCACAGATACTACTTAATACCACTGGTCATTCCAATTATCCACGTACTAAATGGTCTATACATAAAATACCAACAAAGACAGTGGTAGAAAATGAAACTGCATATAGCAGTTGAAATTGTATCATCAAATTCTACTTACCCTGTAGGCTTACTACAGTGACTTAAAAATACAAGGAAAAGAAGTAGAAATAGTACTAACTGGTCTCTGGTGTATCACGCTAGCCTGTATACCCTTTAGAGGGTACCAGAGTCACAGTAATTTTTCATTTTGGCCTCTTCTAAACTCTTATGATCTGTTCATTCATTCAACTATTTGATATAAATATGCAATAAATAATTATGCAATAAGGCATAACCACTAACCACGTATATAAATGTCTCCTGGTCTTGATTCCCAAGAATGGACAGATTTATACTTTCCTGCTATGGAAAACTAATATGTCTTGCTGTTGCCTAAATAAAAATTAAATATGAGGTACACTATCAAACAAAACATGACTAGTTAACTTGTATTAAAAATCTAAAACATACTGAAGAGGGCACATCTGAGTGACTCAGTCGGTTAAGTGTCTGCTTTCAGCTCGGGTCATGATCTCAGGGTCCTGGGGACAGACTCCCACATCAGGTTCCTTGCTCAGTGGAGGCCTGCTTCTCCCTGTCCCTCTGTTCTCTCCCTCTCTCAAATAAATAAAACCTTAATAAATAAAATATACTGAAGACCTCAACCCCAATACATTCTATCTGCAGGCTTTATAAAAACTTCTATATTAAATACACACATACATATATACATATATATATATAAAAAACCCACACACCAAGAGCCTCAATATAAAAGCAAAGCAAAATAAAGCCAAAAAACTGAGTTCTCAGTGTAAGATTTTTTTCATACATCTTGAGGAACTCTTCACAATGGTGCTTGTTAAAGGCAAAGGTCTCTCTTCTATCACACATGTCTGTATACACAAACACATGTCTATAGTAAATGGCAGGTTCAATTTCAAAGTTAAAGAATGTTCACATCATACCTTTTCAGAACATGTCCTTTACTAAGGAGATGACAAGCTGAGCTCTGTAAGCATATGTAACTGACTTTTTAAATTTATTCATTCAACAAATGATGTGCAAGTTAGAGGGTCAGGAGCTGGAGCTAAAGCAGGTACATAGAGGAAATCCATGTTTACAAACTAAAGGAGTCAGTTTAGTAAAGATGGGGAAATAAAATTATGAATCAAATCACATCCAGAAACTGATAAAAGCACAGCCTGAGACTTTCCTCATTAGCTAAGGTCTGGAAATAAGAGTTTATAGAAACACTTCAAGGTGACAGACTGCGTAATGTCCTAGCACACAGTGAGTGCCAACTAAAGCTTATCAGTTTCTAAATGTTTCCTCACGTTATGAGCAAAAAAAAAAAAAACAACCAAACAAAAAAAAAACCTACGAGAACCTCATTAATGTATGTGGTTAAAGATCTTTAGTGTCCTGAAGTAAAGGACTTCAGGCCCCTTTATCAACCCTTCTTCGTCTGCGTGCTCTCTTTCCTAGTCCCCTAGTCACTGTGGCTGTTACTCAAAATGAGTGGTCCCATCAGTCTAAAGTCTGTCATTCACCAGGTGTCACTGTATGGCCAAAGCACTCAATTAAACATGGGCTAGTTAATATGCAGCCTCGATTCCCCTACCTTGTGAACAGGTGACGATATCTCATCTTCCTGAGGTCTTTTCAGTCCTCTCTTTAAAATGCTGGTGGATGGAGAAGCCAAAGGAGACCAGACACAGCGTGTCTGCATGCCACTAGGACTGCCATTTGCTGATATAAATAAAGGATCAAGTTCCCTTAATTTCTGAGGAGATACATTATTGTCTTCTGTTACTAGTTCAGAGATGGCTGTTTCACATGTCTGAGACTGGGAGGTTTCCTCCACTTTCTCTGAATTATGGTGAACTTCCTGTAAAACTTCATCATTTCCCCCAACCATTAGATTGTTCTCTAATATTGTTTCTTCAGACTTACTAAATTCAGTATTTGTTTCAGTTTTGTTAGAGTCAACAACCTTCTCTTCTTCAGTGCTTATCTCCAGTGTGTTGGGAACAAAATTGCTGATTTCGGTAGCTGATGTCTTTGTTTCGGCTTCTACAGGAATAATAGAGATTTTGGTCGAGTCCCCGTCCTCTGTTTCCCTAACTTGGTCTGTTTCACTGCTCATCTCACCAATCACTGTCTCTTCACAATTTTCGGTTTCAGCATTCACTTCTTCAGATGAGCCTGGACCAGATTCGTCACTTCCTTCATCTAATTCCCCAACGGCTGTTTGTTTAGGTATCTCCACCTGAGCATTCACTTCTATAGGTGTGGTATTATCAGAATGACCAATATCAGATTTAAATTCTTCAGCCTCCAGTTTTTCAGCTGTCTCAGCTTCAGATTCATCACTTCTTTCACTCTTTATCTCCATTACCTCTTCTTCGAGAACATCAGTTTCAGTACTCTTTTGTTCAGAAAAGCTAGCTTCAGATTTATCACTTTCGATATCCAATTCAATAGCTTCTACTTCTGGATCGAATTCTGCTTTAATTTTACATGCATTTGTTTCAACACTGACAATGTTCTCTATACTAACTTCCTTTTCCAAGACAGACTCTGGCTTTTCTTCGTTGGTCTCCAAGGCAGAACAACGTTCCAGTGAATTATCTTTGGAATCACTTAAACATGGGCTAACAGTTTTACATTTCTTATTGGCTGGCTCTTGGCTTTCAAGAGATGCTTCTTCAGAATCCGAATCACAAGTTTCTTCAACACTTACAACTTCGGAAGGAAGAGGGTTTTGAGTAGGATTTTCTTTCAACTCAGTTTCAGATATAATTAATGAATCATTAATAGCATCATTCTCCACCTTGAAATCCAAATGAAAATTCACACTATGATGTTCATCATCTATAAGTTTTACCTCAGAGCACAGATTAGAAGTTTCTGATACAGTTACAGGTGTTTGCGTATCTGTCTTTTTGGTTTCACTAACCTTTACATCGTAATTTTCTGTACTCTTTAGCCCAATGAATGACTTTTCCTGAGGCTGTGATTTTTCTCCACAGCAATCACAACCTTTAGATCTCCTTACCCTCTTACTTCTCTTATGCTGGCATTCGAGTGTTTGTAAAGTTTTTTCAGAAAGCAAAGAAACGTCCGATGTCCCTGTTTTTGAGGATTCTCCCACAGTGTTATTTTCTACAGAATCTCGTTTTTGTAATCTCTTGCTGGCATTTCTAGTCCTTAGATTTGATTCTGGCACAGAAGGGTTTGAAAAGGAATATTCTGCACATTTGTTGGTTTTACTTTTTCCCTCATAAGTATTTGATACATCATCAGAAACCTGCGATAAATCTGAAGACGCCGTAGAATCTTCAAGAGTTACATTACTCTCCTCTTTCTGTTCACAAATCTGAGATTTTAGGTCTCTCTCTACTTCAGAATTTGCTTTGGGATCAAGTGTCTGGTGTTGGATATTTATACATTCCTGTTTTATCACTTTCTCCTCTGGATCTTCAATGTCAACACTATCGTTGCTTTTGTTTTTCCATTTGCCAGATCTCTTCTTTTTAGGACCTTCTTCTTTTGCCTCAGAACTATCAGATTCTGAGTTCTCAATGCTGGAAAGTAAACCTTGGGATGCTCTTCTTGTTTGATACCGTGTTCGTCCACTTACTGGTTTTTCAGAAGGCTTATCTGCAATGTCCTGGGCACCATCTCCCTCAGATTTAATATTCTCAAGGTCTAGCTTTCTTTTACTTTCATCAATTTCATCAATAGTGCTGGTTTCCCCTAAAGTCTTCTCATGTAAATTATTTCCTTTCTCAATTATATTATCCTGCACACTTTGTTCAAAAATCATTTTTGGCTTAGGTAATGCATCATCTTTTACATGCAATGGACTTTTCTGAAGGGTCTTTTCTTCTTCCTTACGTCTTTCTTTTTTTTGAGGATTATTTTCCTTTTCTTGGCTGTCAGTGGTAGGCTCTATTTCTGAACGTCGCCTTGAGGATCGTCTAAGGGTTTTTTGATTTGGAGTGATCTGAATAGGACTATCCTCATCTACGATTTGGTCTGCTGGTATTACAGCCGGGGGGGTATTTTCTTTGGATTCCAAATTGATTCCTGTTTTCTCTTCTACAGTATTGTTTTCTAGTAATACTGCATTTTCTATTGTTGGTTTAAGCATTGTATCCTCATTCTCCACTGGAGATTCAGAAAGGTGAGCCAGATTATCTAACACACATTCTGTTTGATTAAGCAAACCAGGTGGGTTATTTTCTAAGACTACTGTGCCATCAATAGATTCCTGAGTATGTTTCTCCTGATCAGATCTCATTAAGAGCTTAGACCTTTTATTCCCTGTTCGTTCAGCTTTATTCGACCTTCTGCTTGATTTCTTAATCCCATGCACTATTTTTTCAGAATCAGATTTTACAAAAGCCATTTCTCTTTTTTTTGCTTTTGGTGGAATATCTGTTTTATTCATGACTTCCTGGTTATTTTTCACTGTAACAGTTGAGGACATATTACTTAAGGGGGACGGACTAAAAGGTCTATTTTCTGAACCATCAAACTTCTCTAAAGTAATAAAGGTTTGCCTCCGACTTGTAGGCTGTGGGGGAGTTCCAGAAATGACGGCATTAGAAAATGAACTACTGTTGACACCAGAAGTATTTTCTGCACTAGATGCACATTTGGTGGTTTTCTTTGATGAAATTAAAGCTTTCTTTCTGGCATCATTATTACTGCTCAGTATTTTTGGATTTGTGTCCTCATTAGAAACACAGTCATTCGAAAGGGAAGCCTTTCCAAGATGTTCATTCGTACCACAGTTTTCTGTGACATCTTGAGGAAAGACAATGTCACTCTCTGCTTGTCCGTCCTGCACAGAAACATACACATGTATATAGATTAATGAAAAACAAGTCTGACTTCCTAGGAGAAATCTTAGTATGAAACCTCATTCATTCAAAAGTTAGTCACTGACTTTCAGTATTCTGCAAATATTCCAAAGTTGGTGATAGATGCCCATTAGTTTCTACTTATGTAATTTAATATATTTATATTTAATAAAGCCTACTATATTTACATACATACAGATACACATCCACATCCTCACACAGACACACATCTACAAACACAATGACTACAATTCAACCAAAGTCTATTAGAGTTGAAGGATTATGCAATGTATTTTCAAATTAATACAAGAGACTTCATAAAAGGATAATGATTCTAAAAACCCCAAAATAGGAAATACCAAATATACCTTAAATACCACCTTAGAATCTTCCTTTGATTTTTCAGTTAAAGTAGGAATTTCCCTGAAACAAACATGTATAAATTAAAATACTGTTTATAATTAAAATTAGAAAACCAGTTACTTCAAAACTTCCATACTTACATGGACTCTTCCTGAGTATACTGAGAAAAAGTGTCTTGTGAAACATCCAGATTATTATACATGGCAGGAATATCATACCTGAAAAAGATCTTACGTAAATAACTTCAAAATGTGGTATTCCTACAATTAGAAATTAAACTTAAAATTGTATATCGAGTTATCTTTTAAGAACAATGTAATATTAAGACTTAGAAGTTTATTTTCCATTAACCATCTTCTCTCTCTCCAACACTACCTCCATTAATGATTCAGCTCTAAATGCGTAAATATTTGGTCCGTTACTAAGTAACAACTGTATACATAATGAAATGCAGCCTGCATGGCATAACTTTTTGACATTAAAATATACCATTATTAAACCGAGTATACTTGGTTCTAAACACAAAGTTGTAGTTAACTGCATGAAATTTAAGTGTGAATATAGAATACCAATTCAATATAAAAGACTACAAAACCTCTTTGTTTTGAGTACTTCTTTCTGATGTTCAGTTAGTATTCTTTCCTTTGATTCTTTTCCTTCTGGCGGTATAAACACAAAGTCAGTAGACTTTTCTTCTTCCAAAGGCATTTCACTCTTTGTTTTTGAAGAAGACGATTCTAATTTCAACTGCAAATTTATAAAAGACAAATGTATATTTGAGTTTCCAAATTATCTTCCAATATTACAAATCAATCTCTATCCTAGGCTATCTTAGTCAAGTAAAGTTCTTCAATAATGACTAGTAAGTTTAAAGTTCAAACCTACAGGATATCCTAGGTTAATAATTACTACAGTGTCCCTTGCTTTCATTCTACTTCTAGAAAACATTCAGAAAATAAAAATTATCACTACTCTTCAAAAAGTAGACAACTTACTTATAAACAAAGCACAAATATGCTTTTCAGGCCAACATATGGAAATTAAGTAGTTTTGCAAGAAGAGAGAACATCAGCAGCTCTGAAGCTGAAGCATAAATTAAGTTAAATAAAAGTTGCCAAAATAATACATTCCATACAGTAACCCCGTGACTGTTATTTTTACAAATTTTCAGTGCACTGGTTTTCATTCTATTTTATAGTTGCTACCAGACTGTGTTGGGAGTCATTCTTTGAAAATAGTATTTTTCCTTTCATTTTGCCAGGACCACAATTTCAAGATTCTAGAATACCCTTACTGGAAGTCACAGAGGAAGAGAATTATTGTCTGAAATCAGTTAACTGTCAAATAGTAAGATTATGAGTTTTAAATGAGGCCAAAACAGGTATCTCACCTAAGCATTCTTTCTATTCAATAACGGAAGTTCTACAATGTTCTCTTATATGCTACCTATGCTCATACCTCATACCTAGAGTTCATTCCACTTCAACGGGGCTACTGTACTTAGTGGATGCTACATATTAAGCAGATGTAACTTTAATAAGAATGAATCATCTCCCAAAGTTTTTCTAGATTTCCACATTATCCTAAGTCTTTTTAGTCTAAGCTCTATTATTCCCCTTTAGCCCTTTTTATTTAGCCTTTAATTGTTTTTTCTTTCAATTAAAAGTTGTATGTTCTCAAGCTACAATATATCTTAATTTTGTAAGTTCTATTAAAGTTTGGAAAAACATACTTTGACTGGTGGTTTCATGTTTTCTTTTGCATCTTTTGTTTGTGCCAAAAAAGAATCTCTTCTTCCACTTGATTTTCTTTCCATGCCACTTATCTTCATATTTAACTGTGAATATTCTGTCTGTTTTATTAAAAATGAAACAATTTTTAAAATGCAAATGTTGTATTTCTCCTTTCATGCTTTGAATATTCCAGTATAAATTCTCATTTTAAATATCAAATTCCTTCTGTTATTCAAACCTCTTAAAATCATGTCAAAGAAAACAGCCATTGTCTAATTCATGAACAGCAAACAGGCTTGGGATCTCTAACTTATACAGTAGCTATTTTGCACCATTTTAATAAATTTTAAGTTCTGAATATTTTGAATTTTACAAATTCTAAAAATAAGATACAGCAAATAAATACTAAAAATGAATTAAATTAATGGACTCAAGGACCCTCTTATTACTAGGAATATATCTAAGAAAAAAATCACAGCCATAAAACTTTAAACATCAATGAAATATGCATGATAGAAAATATTAACTGTCATGTCCCTTTCAGGTTTTTTCAAGACAAATTACACCAAACAAGTCTCAAGTCTAATCACCTGACAAGAAAGTTTTAGCCAAAAATGAAAACTAGAGTGCTTAGATAGCTGTTAACTTTTTTCTCTTTTAGGTTCTAAACAAAGAACAGCTAGGCTCCATTTGCTGTTGAATAGGAAAAAGTTGTCTAAGAATGGCCTACCTCATGGATATGCAGTACCCATGCCTTTCCTCCTTGATCCTCAGATAGTAATTAAGTATTATTAGCCAAAGTAACCTTGTTCCAAATGTGTTATATGATAGCAAAGATGTGTTTTTCTGACAGAAGGAATGAGAGATTCGATGGAAAGAACTGAGAAAATGAAGGGTAGCTCTTACTTAGACACAGACCAGTAACTATTATTCTTGGTTTACCTAAAGCAACACTTAACCACGTATTTTAATAATTACATTTGTGAGGGAATACACAAGAAATGCCACAGTTCAAAAAATATTATTAATGAATAAGAATCAGACTATTTACATGAGACTCTATGGTGAAATTTACCCTCCTTAAATCAGAAAATTATTTTTAGTCTAAGGGCAACAAAAGCTAAAATAAACAAATGAAATTACATCATGAAATTAAAAACCGCTGCACAGTGAAGGAAATCATAAACAAAATGAAAAAGGAAATCTATTGAATGGGAAAAAAAATATTCACAGATCATAAATCTGGATAAGGGGTTAATATCCAAAATATGTAAAGAACTCTCATAACTTAATATTAAAAAAACGGTTAAAAAAATGGGTAGAGAACTTGTATAGATGTTTTACCAAAGACATATAAATCTGGCCAACAAGCACATGAGAATATGTTCAACATCACTATCATAATCAAGGAAATGCAAATAATAATTAAGAGTAACAATCATGTGAAAAGGAAAGAAAAAAAAGGAAGTGCCAACAAAGATGTGATGGAAAGGGAACCCTCGTACACTGCTGGTGAGAATGTAAATTGGTGTGGCTACTATGAAACACAGTATGGAGGTACTAAAAAATTCAAAGGAGAACTACAATACAATCCAGCAATTTTATTTCTGGGTATTTGTCCAAAAAAGCCCCAAAACACCAAATTTCTTCCCCCAAAAAATACCAATTTGAAAAGATGTTCACCCTCATGTTCACTGCAACATTATTTACAATAATCAAGATATGGAATCAACCTAAGTATTTCCTTAAAGATGAATGGCTAAGGAAGATATACCCACACCACCACCATGGATTATCATTCCAACATAAAAAGGAATGAAATCTTGTCATTTGTGACAACATGGATCAACCTAGAGGTTATTAGGTTAAGTGACTGCCAGATGAAGACAAATACTGTACAATTCACGAACACACGTAGAATTTAAACTATTACATGAGCAAACAAACAAAACAGAAACAGACTCAAAGACAGGAAACAAACTGTTGGTTACCAGAGGGGGGGATTAGATGAGGGCAGATGAATCTGGTGAAGGGGATTAAGAAATACAAACTTCCTGTTATCATGAAGATCATTTCACGGTGTATAAAAATATCAAATCACTAGGATGTATACCTGAAACAGGATTACTGTAGGTCAATTATACTTCAATTAAAAAAAAGAAAAAAGCATTTAAAGCCAGACAGTGGCTTTCATAGGAAAACCCTACATTATGATGCTCTCTTATGCTCAAGTTTTACTTGTTTATCACATCAGTAAAACATTCTAAGTTTTTGTCTTTTAGAAAATTACACTGAAATCCAATAAACAAACTACTCACACATCATTCGAAAGTAAAGAAACCTCAACTTACTGCATCTGAATATGGTCCACTGGATTCCTCCATAATTTCAACATTTTCCAAACCAGGTAAGAGAAGCAGAAATTTCTGTTTGGCTTGTCTTAGTACTGGTCTTTTAAAAAGTACATAAACATATATACCTTGAGTCAAGCAGGACTGGTCAATACTGATGACATGTTAACAAGAACACTTTAATTTTAAAGTGGCAAAATACATCCACCTTAAAGACTGTTTCTCACACTATATACACAAAACTGGGACAAATGTAGAATATTCGGTTATTTGCTAAACTCTTCAGTTCCCAAATTTTCTTCTTTAAAAAATTTCCCAATTTTTATCATGCAAAATTTCAAGCAAAAGTAGACTATTATATTAAATTTCCATGTACACATCACCCAATTTCTTACCCTTTATATTTCTTTTTAAGGAAAATTTAACACTGCTCTTTATGTTCCTAAAACCAAGGTTCCACTAAGGACCAAAGTAAAAGGTCAAGTTACGTTTAATTAAATTACCACGTACTCCAATAACATTTCAACTGAGGAATGCTCTGCAATGATTCCTCATAAGAAAAATTCATGTTAAAACCAAAATCTCGATTTACATGATCATAGTAAATATATAAAATAGTTTTGTGGTTAGCATACTTTAACTCTTCAGGATAAGTCAACATCGTCGCTTTAGCAAACGTGGCATTCCAGAACTGAGCACTTTGTTTTCGAATGTGTTTATTCTTGTGCAAAAATATTATGCACAACAATGGAGAGATCTGTTCAAGAAGTTCGCTGTCATAAGTTCCAGTATAGTTGAAGTGTAGACAAGTAATTATCTCTCCTAGTAGCTTTTCTAACTAGGAAAAAGGAAAACTTTATTAGAATAACATATGGAAATGTTCTTTTAAAAGAGGAAAATATAAAAGCACAAAGCATACTAAATTAAATAACTCACTAGTTATGATTTTAATTTTTTAAATTCAAATGTTTTTTTAAAAGCTCCACCAGTCTTCTTAAATATATGATTATAAACTGACAAATTAACAGGTGAATTTACTGTAATTACTGTTATAAGACCTTGATTTCAAACTTATTTTCAATTAACAGAAAAAATTACGTTTTTCTCACGAACAGAGATTAATAGTTGTCGACACAAGTTTTACCTATAAAATATCAGAACTAATCACCCTCCTATATAAAAAATATCAAGATAGGAGGTGGGGAGTTACTATAAATTTAAAGCAACATTATTCAATTCTTAAAAAACTATGTGCCCAATGTCATGTTACTAAATGTCCATTAAAACTGGATGTATAATGCTTTTAAAAATCAGAACTATACATAAAGACGACAGTTACCTAAACCCTAACATTTTTTCATCAAAGTATGTTTTATAGACTATTGTCCATTTTTACCTTGTTGCTCATACAACTATACACTTTAGGAACTTCATCAAGCCTGGGAAGAAAAACACAAGAGTACCACTTTTATTTTAGAAAGTTAAACCCAAAAATATGTAATGCAGCCATAAAAATGAGATCTGTGTAGTGATATAAAAAGGTGCCCCCCAAGACTTAATTTTAAAAATGTCAAATTATCAAACATTGAACATGAAACAAGCTTATTTTTAAAAGTGAACCATAGAAAAACATCTAGAATAGACCTCAAAGTACTAATACTAGTTACCTATTTCTGCACCTCTTTTAAAAATGCATAAATTATTTCTGATTAAGCTTAAAAAACTAAAAGATGTTAAAAGTTAATATATTTAGGGTTCTACTTTGCATTTTATAAAATTTGTTCCTAAAACTTCCTCCATGAATTTAGTTTATAAAAGACAAGACTATTATGTTTGAGCCACATAAGTCTGCTAGAAAAGGCATCCATGAATCCTTTCAAATTGCTCTTTAAAGAATGTTATTTGGGGGGATCCCTGGGTGGCTCAGTGGTTTAGCGCCTGCCTTCGGCCTAGGGCATGATCCTGGAGTCCCGGGATCAAGTCCCATATCGGGCTCCCTGCATAGAGCCGGCTTCTCCCTCTGCCTATGTCCTGCCTCCATCTCTCTGTGTCTCTCATGAATAAATAAATAATTAAAAAAAAAGAACATGATATTTAATAAAAAATTTTAAAAAAGAATGTTATTTGGGATTTTTCAAGGTTTTTTAAGGCATTGCTTGCTTCAATTCAAATTTAAAGAATAATATAAATTAAATTTTTACAGGTAATTCAGAAATTTCAATGTGTATACCTTTCGAAAAAACAATCTGACATCTAGGACCTCTTTCTGCAGTAGTGGCAAATGTGGACATTGATGTATGTACAAATATGTCCAACTGTAGTGTTGTTAAGTTAGGAGGGAAAAGGCTAGAAAAACATGTCCACTAAAGAAACTTCAGTACAAAGTTTTATGGAACCCTCTGCAGACATCAAAGAGAATGAGATTATTCTTAGATGAATGGTGCAAGATGCATACAATATTTAAAGTGCATACCATATACTTCATTGCAAAGTAGCATATCAGGTAAGCCTCATATATATACATCATCTGTTTAAACAGGTGTGCTTGTTTGTATTAACAAATCTAAAAACATATGTACTAAATTGAAAAGGCGGGTTGAACTAGCACACAAAATTTTTAAATTCCCGATTTCTACATTATATTTATATATGATGTGAACTATCTTTTCAACAAAAGCAGTTCAATATATTATACTCTTCACTATATTGTAATTCATAACAACAAGCTGACAGGAAGATGACAAGTTTGCTACCTAGATCTAAAGACATTTAATTTAAAGCTTTTAAGTAGGGATCCCTGGGTGGCGCAGTGGTTTGGCGCTTGCCTTTGGCCCAGGGCGCGATCCTGGAGACCCGGGATCGAATCCCACATCAGGCTCCCGGTGCATGGAGCCTGTTTCTCCCTCTGCCTATGTCTCTGCCTCTCTCTCTGTCTCTCTGTGACTATCATAAATAAATAAAAATTTAAAAAAATAAATAAATAAAGCTTTTAAGTAGAAATTCTAAATACTTACTTTAAGTTTTCATAAAATAATGCCAGAGGTCTTGTTAAAGTTGCAAATATTTTTCGGATCATAGAAGGCAAAGAAATACGTCCAAGTACATTAGAAAGAATACTGGTGATTGAGTTGCCAACAGTGAGGAGAGTATCAGAATGTACTTCCTTGAGGCTCAGAGTGTGGAAAGAATAGATCACTCTCACAATAAGTTTAAATAAAGAAGCCAATTTCCCTAGAGGCTCTTTCTTCTTTTTGGACCAATCTGAAGGTCTCTGTGGTGCTAAGATAAAATTGAATTTATTAAAAATTCAAGTACTTTGAAAAGTGTTACTGTACATCTTTACAATTTATCTCATTTAAATGGCATACATCTAAAATATAATGATACATCTAAAATATCTATTTCTGTAAAGAGATACCCACAAATCTTAAAATGATATGCCACTAGTGAATAAATATCACAACATTGTCTGTAAAACCAAAGCAGAAACAAAGAAAAACTATTTGGCAGATCTAGAATAATTTCAGGAAAATGAGTATTTCCTCTAAGAAATTATAAAATGCATTTCAAATTTTTATATTCTCTGAATTTCAACAGCTCATTTGAAAAAAGTACTAAATTATGTAAGATCGGCTCCTGGGGTGCCTGGGGGCTCAGTCGCTTAAGTCTCCAACTCTTGGTTTCAGGTCACATTATGATCTCATGGGTCGTGGTGTCAAGCCCCAAGATGTGCTCTGCAATAGGGGAGAAGTATGCCTGAAGATTCTCGCCCTCTGCCCCTCTCCCCACTCACATGCACGTTCTCTAAAATAAATAAATCTTTTTTAAAAGATAGGCCCAAGAATTAAATTTTAAAAGTTAATTTTTAAAATAAAATTTCCCTTAGAAATTATTGCTTCCTGGCTCATCTACAATACACTGAACCCTACAAATAACACAAGTCACAGATCCAAATCCTCAGGAAAACAGGAAAAAAGCCTAACTTTGAAGAAAAAGATGTATCTTAAAAGCACTGACTTTCCTGTGTTCTTAGATCCCGTCTCTCATTCAGATATCTACCTCTAGAGATAAACCCACATCTGTCAAGAACGTCATATATATTCCAAAATTACCTTTCTTTCCCTAAAAGAATCCATTTTCTTAAGGTAAAATATCTCAGATTTAAGAGAAAATTCTAAGTAAGTGTTTGTTAATGAAAAATATGTGGTGAAATGAAAAACAAATGTTACTTACTTACTAACAAAAGAAGTCTATCTTCTTCCCTGGAATCAGTTTCCCAGACACAAATATACATTGGAACGGCCACCCAAAAATTCCAGGTTAGGATGTTAAGGCTGAGAAGACAGCCCATGAGTCAGGTGACACCTATCCCACAACTGTCTATTTAAGAGGATCCAGGAGCAGTAATATCTTAATAATAATGAATAGACCTCATTTCTAAATGCCATCCATCCTCAGCAAAAGGAACCATGTTCCTTGTAAATATGGTTGGTTCCAGGTTGAAAGAGAAGTATAGGATGAGCCTGATTATATTGTACCAAAGGTCTCAAAAAATAATGGAAATAATGAATAATGAATGAATAAATGTCATACAGGCCAACACGAGCATAAGTATCAATAACATTTAATTATAAACCACCCACCTGCCCCTCCCCTAGGTCATGTTCCACAGCATGCTCACGTGCTCTCGCTCTCTCAAATAAATAAATAAACCTTTGGGGGAGGGGGGGGGAACAAAGCTACATCTTACATTAAGATGTCATTTGCACCTGGAAATGACTGGTGCCCAGTAGTGCTCAACAACTATAGAATGATTTTTTTTTTTAAGGCCCCAATGTGGGGCCTGAACTCACAACACTCAGTGTAGAACAATTTACTATGAACATATGAGATAAGTAACAGGGACAGCTTTTAGAATTAATGTAATTAAAGACAGAGGAGATAAGCATCTTGATACATTTTAATATAATCATATGAAACAATGTGATTCCGGTAATCATCTTAGTGCTTTAGGCAAGATGCACTGATGGATGATAAATTCATGGGTCAAAGTTTGCTAAGAAACTGCCACAAAACATTAGTTTATTAGTCATAGCTACTAACTTACAATAGAAAACCTGGCAGATACTGTCTTAACACGAGTAATGGGACAAATAAGAACATTTTAACAAACATCAAAGTTTCCTCCCCAGATAATCCTTTTCTAAGATGGAATAAGTAAAATCACTGTTAGGCAATCTCTAAACCGGATAATATTGATCTGTTTTATACAAGGAGGAAAGATGTTTTGTGTGTGTGTGGAACGAGAGATCATGAGCATGGTCCAAGAACACATGAGCTTGTAGCATACCAGTGTTGTACAATATAGTTGTAGGACAACCACATATGACATAGTTACATAACATCAAAAGCAGGTAAAATGAGGTCGGAAAAGATACTAGGATTTGTCTTGACCACAGTTGAAGACTGCTGTGTTTATAAAATATTGGGTGAACAAAGTAAAAAAGTACTTACATTTAATTTTGGGCTGATACTTAATATTGTATGGTGAGAAGTCGATGCAATCAACCATTACAGTAATTATACGAATGATCCTATCCAAGAATAATACATTCTAGGGAAGAATAATGAAGTATTATATTAGAAACTTTCAACTATTGGCATGGTTTCCAAAAATACTAAGGATCAACAAAAAATATAAGACTTTCACTTCCATATATAACATACAAGGTACATTAATCAAGTACACAGTTATGAA
Organism: Vulpes vulpes; assembly: GCF_048418805.1. Lineage (NCBI taxonomy): Eukaryota > Metazoa > Chordata > Mammalia > Carnivora > Canidae > Vulpes > Vulpes vulpes. The sequence continues at coordinate 32,930,318 of NC_132784.1, read as the reverse complement.
TACTTTCTGGTTAACTGCTGTGTGCCAAGTACCATAATTTTTGTTTCTCAACATTTAGGGAAAATAATTCAGTTTTAAGATGCCCATAAGACTCAGCATATAAACCAATAAACTGAGAATGAAAAGCAAGATTCTTAATTAGATTCCTTATCAGATTCTTCATGAAAATTGTAGGTGTTCATTAAACCCAGTGATTAAAAAAAAAAAGCATTAGAAAATGCATTCCACCTCCCACTATCGACTTTGATCAACAAACATGCACCATCATGAAGGGTACCAGTCCCATGAAAAAGGTGTGCTAAATACTAAACAGAACTAATCCATGAAGAAAAATCTAGTAACAAACAGAAGAAAACTTCTATGTTCCGCAGGAAATATTGACTTAAAAACACAAATCGTAAAAACAAAACCATTATAAAACATTTGCAGCATTTAAACCGCAGATGAAGTTAGAAATACCAAGCTCCTAGAAAGCAGTACTAAAACAAGACACAAACAGGTGTAGAGATAAAAAAAGTAAGGGATACAGAAGATCCCTTACTCAAAAGATCTAAAACCACCTAAAATGGTACTCAAAAACAGAAGGAATAAGAAGCACACAATTAAAACAAGGCAATTTTCCTGAGAGGAAGGCACAGCTCTTTATACTAAAAGGGTCTATATCAAGGACTGAAAAGAGTAATTTAAAAAGATGCCCCCAGAGACGCCCTGGTGAAATGTCTATATTCCAAAGATTAGAAAAAACTCTTATTTTATAGAAAATGACAGAAAAAAAAAATTTCTCTCAAACTATGCATTTGCAAAAATATGAGCTATAACAAATTAATTATTCAAAACTGTGATATAAATTCTCTGGAACCTAAAATTCCTAACTAATCAATTGATTATGTACTGAACAAGGAGGCATCAGTCATACATGATTGTTGAAAAGTGGCTTTTTTAATTGAAGAATAGACTACACTGAAGCAAAACAAGGGGAAATAATAGGATACAGGAAAATAAGCTGAGCAACAAAATACTCTCAAACTTTGAAAACCTATTTATTTTCCAAGTTTTACAGTACCCTGTATAATTTAAGTAAATAAAACTTAGATTTTCAACGAAACCTGAAAGGTGGTAAATTCAAAATTCTTGGGATAGTGATACCAATGTCTTTGCTTGCTGAAGTAGAATGGATATTAAGTCTTCACATTTGACAGATGAATAGAAAGTTTTAAAAGTAGCATCTGAAAGAAGCTAAGAATTAAAACACTTCTTACTTAATAGATCAAATACGTTTATTAAAGACTCCCATACTTCCTTATATGCTACAAGACACAGAAAAGTTAAAACAGATTGAGAAATTTCGGGATCCCTGGGTGGTGCAGCGGTTTGGCGCCTGCCTTTGGCCCAGGGCGCGATCCTGGAGACGCGGGATCGAGTCCCACGTCGGGCTCCCAGTGCATGGAGCCTGCTTCTCCCTCTGCCTATGTCTCTGCCCCTCTCTCTCTCTCTCTGTGTGACTATCATAAAAAAAAATATATATATATATATCTACCAAGAAAATCCTGAATCTGTACAATGGAAAAATATATACTAATTACAGTCAATGAACTTAGTGAAATACAACATGGATGAACCTTCCAACTAAAACACTATGCCCAAAAGACACACAGTAGGACTTTAAAACTTAATAAAGAAGAATACTAAACAAATGTAAGTGTGGGTGTATAGTAAAAATATTTTAATGAAACAAGTTTTCAAAAACATCAGGACAGTAACCTACTCTTCAGAGAGAGAAGGGCATAGATTCAAAACGTATAGGGGAGCATCTGAGATGCTAACAGTGCTCTAATAACGGACCTTGGTGAGGTCTACAGAAGTATTTGATAATTTGTCAAATTGTACTATTAAACGCATTTTGCTAAATTTCTCAGGAAGTTTTTGTTTAAAAAAAGATAAATTCTCAAAGAGGTATGAGCATATTAATATTAATTAATATCAGGTTGGTAAAATGCAAAAGGCAGTAAAGAGAATAATTACCATGAAGATATAAAGTTACAAACATTAAGTATGACGGTGTAGAATTAAAACGTAATACACATTTTCAAATACATTAAATTCACAATCAGGGAGATACTTTATGAAGGCTCTCAGAAACAGCTGGTAGGTGAAGATAGCACACTGGAGGATCCTAAACTCACCCCATCCCCCAAATACACCTAAGATCACACCCACAGCAGGTCAACCCAGAAAATGACACAGAAAACGGCAGAACATACTCTCTCCTGGCTTAAGGTAGAGAAGAGGCCACATGGACAAAGTAGGAAGGGTAAAGATGCAGGTGGGAACCAACCTGACTCACCCAACATCCCCAGTAGGGAGGCCACTGCAGACACAGGGAAGGAAGCGGAACAGACCCCAGCCCAGGCACCACAAAGATAAATCACCCTAATATTTGACTTTGAAAACCTGAAGGGCTTATTTTGAGAGTTTTTTTTTAAAGATTTTATTTATTCATGAGAGACACACAACAGAGAGGCATAGACACAGGCAGAGGGAGAAGCAGGCTCCATGCAGGGAGCCCGATGTGGGACTCAATCCCAGGACCCTGAGATCACAGCCTGAGCTGAATGCAGCCCCTCCACCGCTGAGCCACCCAGGCGGTTCCTTATTTTGAGAGTTCTTAAAATCAGTGGGGCTCAACACCTAGAACTTTAAAAAAATCAGCTGGCTGGGCTGGGATTGCCAGCAGAAACTGAGTCCCCACACTTAAAGGGACAGCATAACAAACAACATCACTGAGATATAGCACAGATACAGCAGTTTGAGAAAATGCCTTGAGTACAAGGGAAAGATATTTAGAACGAATCTCCAAACAAGTGCTGGAGGGGCAGTGATCTTTAGGAGACTTATCCAAGAAAAAAAGAGCTGGCAGGGGCAATTTTGCCCCCCAACCCCCAGGTTAAATACATGGACCTACTTTTTTTTAAGTCTACAAACTTCCAAAGGATTGCCTTTAAAGATCTAAGAGGTAGGGGATCCCTGGGTGGCTCAGTGATTTGATGCCTGCCTTTGGCCCAGGGTGCAATCCTGGAGTCCGGGGATCGAGTCCCGAGTCAGGCTCCCAGCATGGAGCCTGCTTCTCCCTCTGCCTGTGTCTCTGCCTTGCTCTCTCTCTGTGTCTATCATGAATAAATAAATCTTAAAAAAAAAAAAGATCTACGAGGCAGCTATGAGAAAGTTGGCTCTAGGATAAGATCCTCATATTGTTTGTTTTTGTTTTTTTTTAAAGATTTTATTTATTTATTCATGAGAGACAGAGAGAGACAGAGAGAAAGAAAGAGACACAGGCAGAGGGAGAAGCAGGCTCCATGCAGGGAGCCTGACATGGGACTCGATCCCAGGTCTCCAGGATCAGGTCCTGGGCTGAAGGCAGTGCTAAACCGCTGAGCCACCCGGGCTGCCCAAGATCCTCATATTGTTTATCTAGAATAGCATAGGCACCGAAGGTACACAACATAGTAGTATAAAAATGTACCACTGTTAAGGGTCCTGAAACATGGACCTCAGTCGTGTAGACCAAAGACACCAAACTGTTTTGTCACACTTGCTTTAGATTAGTCACTTATAAACTAAAAGCATTGTAAATGACAGTTCACAAACATCTCAGTTTATTTGAAAAATATTCTTTAAAAATAACCAAGGTCAGTACTGGGATAAACTCACTGAAAAGCCTGAATCTTCTAAACTGGACATCATCTTGGAAGAAAGTTCCTCACAACACAAATTCTCTTCTGCAGTTGCCACCAAAGCAGCACAGCGGGCAAATGCTCTATATAATTCTGACCAAGTTTTAAGTAAGGTCTTCATGGTGGCCTAAAAGTAACAATATAAAAGAAAATTTAAAACTGTATATCTACATATCAAACACCTAACAGAATGTATACTAAAAAACCACTGGAACATTTAAGGTGTCACAGAAGAGACTAGTATATAGTAAATTTACCTCCCCCACAGAATTCTATTTGAACTGTAATAATGCCACAATACCAGCAATTATCAAAGGTCAAGAGGAATTTCTCTTTTCCTTCAAAATTTTTCTTTACCCTAAGCTGATTAAGTCAAAGGAAATCTCATTGCAGGAAAAATTACTGTAGGAATTCATTATAAAGGGTGAAAGAGCATTTTCTAAAAAAAAAAAAAAGTAAATTCCTTAGGTAAAAAATTTGCTATTGCCTTACCACTGGAAATTTCTGTACTGAAAAAATATGGTGTATTGGTAATGTCAATGCACCATATATGGCACTAAAATTATGTTCTAAGGCATCACCTTGATTCACTTCATTGGTCTGAAACAAGAAAAAAATGAAGTTAGACAAATTACCATCTAATTCTAATCCTATGTAGTATTTATTATTTATAGTGAGAATATGTCCCCCAGTGCGGAGATATTCAAGAGGTGGTAAATTCTTAACTCCTGTAATTGTGAATATGACCTTATTTGGAAACAGGGACTTTGCAGATACTGTAATCAGGTTAAAATAAAGGCATCCTGGATTAGGATGGGCCCTAATCCAATAATTGGTGTTCTTGTAAGAAAAATGGAATTTGGATAGACAAAATAGAGGTAAGAATACCATGAAAGATGGAGGGAGACTGTGTCTATAATCCTAGGAACAATCAAGAATTGCCAGAACAAAAGGAAGGTAAGCAAGAATTCTGGCTTTGAGGTCCACAAGAAACCAAGCCTGCCAATACACAGATTTTAGATTTCTGGGTTCCAAAGATACAAGAAAATAAATCCTTGTTGTTTTAAGCCTCCACCTTGTGATAGCCTGTTATAGCAACCCTGAGAAACAATGCATGGTATTTAAGTCCTAAAAAAGACTCCTAGAGGGAACTCCAAAATCCTTTACTATACACAGAAGTTAGGATTCAAGCAAGGACTTATAAACCTCTGCTATCCTTCAAACAGTAGGAAAGTAGGATTGTAAACTTTTTTCTTTCAGAAGAATGTCTAAATGATGTACTGAACTTAGTAGTGAAAATAACTGACTACACTATCATTAATAAACTCTCTGGAGTATTCGTTTCATTTGAGAATTACAGTGAAGTATTTCCCAGAAAATACTTCCATTTAAAGACTGATAAAGCAGCTGATGAACCATTCATTAATTCTGACAAAAAGTTGAGCTCCACACGCTGCCAAAAATGTCAGTTTATTAAATATTTATACACAAGGATTAGTCAACTCAACAGATTACGGTTTAGGGACTACCATATGGCTTTGAGGTATTCACCAACTGACTTGCCCATGGAAATCTTAAGAATATACAGTCTAGTCAAGATGACCATTATTATTCCTCATAGTAAAATACTGAAAGAACTCAAAATACAAATATGAGAAGTTAAATGTAACATATCTGAGTTCTGGCTTTATAATCACTACTGGAGAACAGGGAGCTCATGTGTTCCCATTAAGTTATATTTTCTCAAGTAAGGCAGAAATGCAACGAAAAGAAATCAACTAATATAAAGAATAGGAATCCCACAGAAAAAAATACTTCACATTTTTTCTATTCAAATTCAAACGTCTATTTATTGCTCCATGTGCTGTTCCAACAAGAAAAAAAGGAAAGTATTTCTTAAGCTTTAACGGAAACATGCAGCACTTACGACATACCTGATTAATCAATTCGATTAATGGAGTGACTATAATACTCCACATTCTCCAGAGATGCTCCTTGTTTTCCAACAGCTTTGCGTTTTGGTTAATAACATTCAAAACAGAGTCACTGAAAGCTAATGGTGAAGTTGGACCAGAAAGGACACAGACTACAAGTGTTTCCAGATTGAGAAAAAACCTGAAGAAAAAATTTCAAGCCATGCATTAACTAGTGCTTTTTGCCAGAATATATGTTACGCTACTACAAAATCCTAAAAACTGACAACGAAACAAGAAATGGTAAATTCCAAGCCTCACTTTGATTTAATTTAAAAAGATGATATAGCATATAAACTCAAAAAAGAATCTCATTCATCAAATAACGACCTTTCCAAGATAAATAAAAAGACTAGTTTAAATTACCTCTCATCTTCTACACCATATTCCAACAGATTATTGTTGAAAATTAACCGAATTAAGAACAAAGCAGGAGTTCCCTGAAGAAAGATGGGAGATTACAGTCAATCTTCTTGTTATAAGTATAACCTTCTTGTTACACTTGTTTTCTACAATTATGTAAAGCTAATTTTTTTTTGCTAATTTTAATTTTAAGTTAAAGAAACTTAATTTTTAATATTACTTAAGATATGATACAACAGTAGCAAAAATATTTCTAAACTGCAAACAAAAATTATATTGATAGCTGTATATTAATGATGAAAAGTTTTATATTAACAGCTATTCCATCTACGTGAAAAATGGAGAAATGGTATATTCCAGATATAAAAAGAACATGAAGTTAAAACTTGCTGGACCAATAAATACCTAACATCCTGTAGATATTAAATTTATTTCACCATAATTAAAGCCACTATTATTATGCTTCCAAATTTTAAAATAGTAACCACTAATTACTATGTATAAGCAAATAGAAAACTTTATTTCTATGACCTTTTGTGTAAATCAGAAAATAGTTCCATTAATAGTGCCATATTTAATTTTTTACATTAATCTATTACTTTATCAGTTTTTCCTCTAACATAATCAGCAAACCCAAATCAAATTCTCTCAAACTTTTAATCTAAGTTTTACAATTTTAAGGAAAAAAAACTATCATGGAAATTTAATCTTTTGGCTAATTTAATTGTATCACTGCACTTAAGATACTTGCATTAAGAATATCCATATTAGAAACCTGATATGCTGGTGAACCTAATACTTTCTGGGGCAGTCCTTTAATTGTAATTTCCATGAGGACCTAAGAGAGATAAAAAGTTGTGTTGTAAATTAGCCACATAAATATTTCACTTAGTAAAAATCCAGTACTGTTAACTATATTTTTCATTTAATATTTTACTGTTAAGTAATGTTCATTCATTAATATAACAGATTCTCAGTGCAAGTTCAAATACAATGTTTATATATTAATGTATGTATTTACATTAGTTTTAAAAGTTCAAATACAGAAACATAAAAAATAAAATGACAAAGTCCTCCTTTATCTCCAGGGAAAATATCAATACTATGAGTTTGTGAAGTTTATTTTTCTAGACTTTCTAAATTTCCATATATTTAAATACACAGTGAAACCAAACTTCCCAGACTATCTCATATATATTCTTTTATACCATTAATAACATACTGTGAGATGCTCTGCAACAAACCTTTATCTGACTGTTAAGAGTTTTCACATCAATATATATATATAGGCATTCTTGGGACGCCTGGGTGGCTCAGCAGTTAAACGTGTGCCTTCAGCCCAGGGTGTGGTCCTGGAGTCCCAGGATCGAGTCCCACATCAGGCTCCTGCATGGAGCCTGCTTCCCCCTCTGCCTCTCTCTCTCTGTCTCTTATGAATAAATAAAATCTTAAAAAAAAAAAAAAATATATATATATATATATATAGGCATTCTTAACTGCTACATGAATGTGCAGAGTTTATTCATCAAAACATTTTTCTTTTTTTTTTTTCATCAAAACATTTTTCTATTAATAGCCCTTGAGGCCTTTTTTTAATGCCACAAAAAAAGATCTTCTGTAATGAATTATGTATTCACTAGTGCCAGAAGCAAGTATTTCAAGACTACTAACTGGAAGCTGGGTCTGAAGACACATCTCTCAAATATGATAGGGCCTATCAAACTGCCACTCATAATTATTATTATACTGCTATTAATCTGAACTACATAACAAGTGACATAATGACTTCACATAAAGGGTATGTTAGTTAAAATGTGCTTTGGCTCCCTCATTTGAATCAGACACTAATGATCATAATACTAAACACCATTTGTAGACTCATTTATTTTCTTCCTGACCCATCATGTTCTGCATATATTACTTATAAAGCTATTACTGTATTTCCTTCACAAAAGGGAAGAGTAGAAAAACTGAGCAAGATTACTCAGCTAATAAATGGGCAGGGAGAGTTAACCTACACTGCTCCAGAGCCCGTGCTGTTAACCAATATGATCTACTATCTTCTGGTAGGAAGACCCAGAAGGAATTTAAGTAGGGTACAGTTTACTTCATCTGCGGGTATCTTGGGATACTATTATAAAAAGTACACCCAGTTTGCTTTTTCCTTCTCTACTATATAGGATAAAAATGGTGTTTAATGTCAAAGACATTACCTCAGTTAAACAGAGGTAACTTAAATTGCCTAAGTTCCCCAAGATTACCAGGTATTTTCTTAAAAGTACAAAGTAACAATTAGTGGAGCTCAGCAATCTTATAAAATTAAGTGTTCACCTGAGTTTCCTCAGTTCAAGTTTCATGTCCTTTACCCCATTTCCTCTGTATGGCTCATTCTTATGACACTGGAAGATTTTTGTATCACCAGTATACTCATTTACTTTATTGAGGTTTCCAATGACTTGAGTCAATAGAATAACATTTATTACAGGGCTAAATTACTGATAAATATTGATATAAAATGTCTTTTTAAAACCCGGTCAGGAGACACCTGGGTGGCTCAAATGGTTAAGGATCCGACTCTTGGTATCGACTCAGGTCATAAGCTCAAGACCTTCCTGGGGATTCACACTCAGTGCAGTCTGCTGGAGATTCTTTCCCACTCCTCCCCCTCTCTTCTTTCTCTCACTTGTATGCAAAGATTTCTCTAAAAAAATGTTTAATTTTAGGAAAAAAAAAACCTGGTCTATGTAAGTATCTTCAATAAAAAATTCTATTTCAGAGTATGATTTTTGAGTTCTAGCACATAATTATACTTACCAGTGTTTTTGATACAGGAAATACTTCTGACTTCACTATGCTTTCTAAAGATTTTAATAAGAGGGTCAAAACCTCAGAGCCTGGTCTCTCTTTTTTGTTACCTATCAAAAAGCAAAAGGAAGAATGTAGCTCTAAATATGCAAGTATTTTTATGGGAGAAAATATAGTATTTTGGGGAATAATAACATATGCTTAGCTATGAAACATTGATTTTTAAAAAATATATCAAACAGCTTTATTTAAAAGTAAAGTCCGGAGCACATGGGTGGCTCAATTAACCGCCTGCCTTCAGCTCCAGTCATAATCCCACGGTCCTGGGAATAAGTCTCACATCAGGCTCCCTGATCCCATAGGGATCCTCCTTCCTGTCTCCCTCCCTTCTCTCATGAATAAATAATTCTTTAAAATAAGATGAAAGTCTAGAAGCTATACACTTCAAAAATACACTCTAAAACAATAGTATTTTAAAAAAAAAAAAGCCAAACAAAAATTTAGTGCTATAAAAATCATTTCATCAGTTATAGTAGTTACCTGATTCAATAACTGACTTCATCAAGCTTATCAGCTCCTTCCAAATAGCATTGACAACTACATCTGCCAAACAAAACAAACTTTAGAATACAGTAGATAGGACTATAAAAGCTCACCTTTTTATCCTTACACCAAAGAAATAAGTTGAGCAATACTTAGAATATAATTCTTATAATATTCAACCTTATAATCAGTTTATGAAACACTATCACAACAAAGAATTATTTCTGCAAACTCATCAATACAGGGTCATGTAACTTAATTAACAGTGATTATTTTCTCTTTTTTTCTATTATCTGCGTTTTCTTTACTGAACACCTTTTGCTTCTCAGACAAGGAAAAAAAAATCGAAATTTCAAAAGAACACCTGAAACATCCTAGAAAGAAATCTCCCAGCCAGTTAAATAGCTAACTATTTCACTTTTGAAATTTCATCTTAATATCTGATAGACCATCAGGACGCCCAGGTGGCTTAGCAGTCAAGTGTCTGCCTTTGGCTCAGAGCCTGATCTCAGGATCAAGTCCCACACCGGCTCCCTGCATGGAGCCTGCTTCTCTCTATGCCTATGTCTCTGTCTCTCTCATGAATAAAATAAATCTTTAAAAAAAACAAACCTCTGGGGTAGCCCGGGTAGCTCAGCGGTTTAGCGCCGCCTTCAGCCCAGGGCGTGATCCTGGAGACCCAGGATCTAGTCCCATGTCGGGCTCCCTGCAGGAAGCCTGCTTCTCCCTCTGCCTCTCTATGTCTCTCATGATAAATAAAATCTTAAAAAAAAATCTGATAGACTATCACACATAGGAGGAGTTTAAGTGTAGATACTGGGGCCATAGAGCCCAAGTCTGAATCACAGCTCCACCACTTACCACGTGACGTTATTTACTTCTCTACATAACACAATTTCCTCAGCTGAGAATTGGACTAAAAGAGAAGGTTACTGTGAGGATTTATATGTAAAGTTCTTGGAGCACAATTTGGCCAAAATATGGCACTATATAAATATTTGCTATTTTACTTTCTTTATAAACACAGGATTAAACAAATAAAAAAATCTTCTCTTAAATATTTACCAGAAGCATCTTTTCCAACTGCAACAAAGCTATCATGAACAGCAGTGATAAGTGTATTTGCATGTTTGGAAAAAAAAGAAGAGCTGCTAATTAACGGATGTTCAAGCGGCTCTAAAATATAAAAAAAGAGAAAAAAGAACAATTATGCCAAACCAAAGTTTTATGAAATAAACATCGCAATATAAAATTTTAGGTGGTCTGACATGTGTTTTCTATTAAAAAGATTTAGACTTATTCCATACATGATTACAGAATATTTTGGCTTTGGGGAAACATCTTCCCGCCTTAAAGAACCATGCTCTGAACGGTTTTAAAAAAATACATACATACATACATACATAAATACCTAAACTCAGTACGAGTTTGTTTTGCTTAGCAAAACTCAAGACTTCTGGACCCAACAAAAAATGAAGCAGCATTTCAAGTCCCAAAAGTTGAATAGAGGGGATTGTGGCCATTCCACCTAAATTTGAACTTAAATTCATCCGGGGAGTTACAGTAGTTCCAAATGGGGAAGCACCTTAAAGAAAAAAAAAAAAGAGTTATAGTAGCTTAAATTACCTACCCAAATGAACATATTGTTGACTTCATTTCAATGAAACGTATCTTTATAAATAAAAAGGTTTTCTCAAATGAAAGTTGAATTTTTGCTTAAAGCCCACAATAGAGTTCACCTATCTTACTAGGTGAAGAACAAGATTAGTGTTACACATCATTTAAATGCATACAATTACGAAGCATTAATCTATACTTTGAAAATTATGGAGGCATTCCTGCCACTTAAATATAAAAATCTGACTAGAAGAGCTAACATAAAATAAATAGCAAATCATATTCTTTCAGTGAAGAACATGATATACATATATATATGTATATACACGCACACACACTAAGCCACTTAAAAAAAAGGTGGTTTTTTTAAATTTGTTTGTTGGGGGGGGTGTGGGGTACAGGGAGAGAATCTCAAGCAGACATTGTGTGGAGCCCAACTTAGGGCTAAATCGCATGATCCTGAGAACATGACCAGAGCAGAAATCAAGAGTCAACACTTAATCAACAGGGCCATCCAGGCAACCCCTAGGCCAATTTTTGTTTTTTTTAAACATCTGTTAAAATCTCTTTTTAATATAAGCTCTAAGATTCTGGTTCTGAAACAAATACAAGAGTCACTGTAATACATCTCCCATGTATAATGGAAAAACGTTAATCTTTTCCCAATTACAACAATGCTATTACAACAGCAACACGTAAGAAAATAGTTAGTATAGAAGAAACTTTGTGATTAGGAGTCAAAATTATAAAGTGCTTCATTTTATGTGAATAACTGAGTAAAGGCTTCATTCAAGTCCTTTTTAAAAATAGAGGGGCACCTGGGTGGCTCAGTGGTTGAGCGTCTGCCTTCGGCTCAGGGCATGATTCCGGGGTCCTGGGATCAAGTCCCATATCAGGCTCCCCACAGAAGGCTGCTTCTCCCTTTGTCTCTCCCTCTTTGTGTCTCTCATGAATAAATAAAATCTTAAGAAAAAAAAAGAAAAGAAAAAACCCCAACTATATCTACCTCTTACCTTTGTGTATAGGAGTCATAGAACTTAAACCTGGAGAAGCAGCTACACGAGACGAACTGCCTTGAGCTGAAGCATTAGAATCGATGCTTATTGTACTTTGAATCAGAGGCACGCACACCTATTGGAGTTAAAAGCAAAAAAAGGGAAACTATCTCTAAACTACCTAATTGCCATATATTTTTAAAGTCTTGCATGATTAAATTTAATAAGTAATCTGAATTCTTTTGATATGCTGAGTCCTAGCTGTTTGGATGCACTGGCTAAAAACTAAAATTGAAAAAGTAAAAATTTTTATTACAACTTTATTTGTCCTATAAATGGGCACTATCTATAAATTTCAGGTCTAAATTCCAGATGGGAGATCATACACCTAAATAATGCCTGAGTTTTTAATGCTATCGGTACAGACTCATTTTAAACTTTTAAAAAATGCACCCTAAAAAAATCTGAACTGAGACAACTTCAAACTCATTTCTAATCATTTCAGTACCAATCAAATCTAGCCAATGCATAAATTATACCGATGAATGTGTGGGACAACGGGGTAAGATTAGGCTACTTAGGACTTCATAATGGTAGAACTTGGTATAATTATGTTCCCATTACATATTATCATTAGTGTCCAATTCCAATTAATTCACGCTGTCAAGCTGAAAAGCCTTAACACACTAAATGTAATGATTACAAGTCTAAAAATTTGCCAAAAAATATAATTTTATTATAAACCCAATTTCCAATAACATATTCACTACCATGCAATTACGTATAGACCAGAAGGACTACAGATTTAAAAGTAAGATGCACTTCAAAATCCCAGATAAACAATAAAGAAATGAAGAAGATAAAAGTTATCAGAGCCATCTTTTTTTACTTATTATACAAAAACACAGAAACCAAGGATGGGACTAACTGCAAAACGAGGACAGTATACTTAAGATTAATAAGCCTTATGTCTAAATGCCAGCAAGGATATCAAAACCTAAAAAAAATGTGTAAGATCATTTATAATACTAAAAAGCTACGCTGGGATCAAATGATGTTACTATTAGGTGGCCTAGAAATAGGAGATACAAAAGATATCCAACTATCAACCCAGTGTAGAACTTGATTCCTATTTCAACAATACTGATTTTATTCTCAATTACATTCTAAATCCTTTGAAATTTCTTAAAAAATGTTCTCAAAATGGCTTTAGAATAAGAATAGATATTTGAGTGATTGTTGGTTGAGAAAGCTTTAGAGGCTCCATTTCACACAACTGGAGAGTATTTTCTGAGGAAACTAAACCCAAGTTCTGTGTTAGGAAAAAATGTTATATATATAGTATGGTCTGCTAACACAGCAAACTTAACACTGAAAGATTAGACTGTTAAGAATTTAAGAATGCATTAAGACACACCACACATTTTAGTCAACACTTTCATTACCTGTTCAAAATTGGCAGGAAGATGTGGTCCAAGTCTCATCAGTAGATACCACCAGACTTCTAGTTTTGTTAGTGCTAGAGTTTCTGTTCTCACATGGATGGAACTCAAAGGCTGCATTAACAACTTGAGTCTTTTTGCACTGCATAGTATTTCTTAAAATAAGCACATGGGTTAAAACATGTGAGAGCTAAAGACTAAATTTCAGGAACAAGTCTCCTTTTTATCATTGCAAGAGAATGAATTAAAAAATTTTATCACCAGCTTGTTAGACCTCAAAATTTCACTTTGACAGAGTCTACTGCAACTAGACTACATATAATTAGGCCAAAGAAATGAGGAAAAGGAAAAAAAAAAAAGTAATGTGTATTAGATATTTTGTGTGCCAAGGACGATTTTCCTACCAAGGGACATTTGGCAACGTCTACAGTATCTCTGGTTATTAGACCCGGAAGGCAGGAGAACGGAAGATGCTGCTGGTCTACTAGGTTACACATCCAAGGATCCTGCTGGATGGACCTTCAACACACAGGGCAGTCCTCCACAACAACTGTCCAGCCCAATGTCCCATGTGAGTTCAACAACTCGGGCACAGAAGTCTTGTGCTCAAGTAACTTATCAAAAGGACTTAAATAGGATCTTGAAACATGTCAAGCCACATATCTGATGGGATGGCATTCATGTTTCTGACAGCTATTTGGCCATTTGGCTTTCACAATTAATATTTCTATAAAGAAAATAAGGTCAAATCATTATGGGAACAAATTCTCAAATCCTTAACTTATATTCTACTTATGAGAGGAGCTCCGCAATAATATCCCTATAGCAGAAATTGCCAATCGCCATTTTTAGATACAAGACCTGATTCAATCAGAACACCCAATTTTTTATTTATCTAGTCTCCCATTCAGCGATCCTACCCAATGAGATTTAAGAGCAACTGTATATGGAATCTCTAGAAGGCTCCAGGGATGCATGGCTCAGCTGAGAAGTTAATTTTTGCTCTTTTGCCTTCTCCCCTTCCCATAATCTACAACCAAGTATACTGAAGATGGCCGAACAGAAAGACGGGCATCTGATTCCCTAAGATTTCCTGGATCCATAATATTAGGGATGGACTCGAGCTCTGGACTTATTTCAAATGAAATAACGTTTTATTTATCTTAAGTCTTCTTATGTCTATTTTATGCTTTAACACTCAACCATACATAATTGCAACAGATTAGCCTAGAACAGTAATTTACATTACCAGTTCATAAAGAACAAAAAGGTAACATTTGCAATTAAAATTTCTGCCTGGCAACACACTTTTACCAATATTTTTAATAAAATTACAGTTAACAAAAATAATCACCTTACAGAAAACAATAAAACGAGGAAGAGAAAGGATTATTAATGGTCTTTGGCAGAGAAAAATATACGATGAAACCAGTATCATTTAGCTGATCTATAAACATACAATATTGATTATATTTAAGATTAACTACCTGATTAAGTAGGTACTCCTACTGACCTATTCTTGGGCTATATCCTCATTCTCATATATATAGGTGACCTCTGAACAAGGGTTTGAATTGCATGGGTCACTTATACACAGACTTTTTTTTCTTTTTACAGTACAGTACTACAAATGTATTTTCTCTTATGATTTTCTTGACATTTCTTTGCTCTAGCTTACTTTATTGTAAAGACTAGAGCATGTAATACACATAGCATACAAAATATGGGTTAATGGACTATTTAAGTTATTGGTAAGGCTTCTATAGTCAACAGCAGGCTATTTGCAGTTAAATTTGAGGGAAAGTGAAAAGTTACACGCAGTGGGATGTTGGTATCCCTAACCTTCCCACTGCTCAAAGGTCAACTGTATCAAACACCTCCACTAGACAATAGGAGCTAAGGTAAGTCAAAAGGAATCACTTGTATATATTAATAACCCACCATTAGGCACTGTTCGAAAGGTACTGAAAGAAAAAAGTTTATTGACCATGTTTCACAGCAATCAAAATGGCTTCCTATCATCTATTGGCTTATGTGACCTTTGATAAGCTATTTACTCCTCTAAATGAGTGATCATCATAATAGACTGGAGATACTAAGTATGATCAAATTAGAGGTACCTGAAGTGCTCAACTAAGTGTTGGAACATACTAAGAAAGTCACAAATGCTATCTGTCACTTTGTTCAGTTTTTGAAATAGCTTAAAACAAATTTTGTATCTGTGATTTTTCAATAATGCCTAAGCTTTTAAATTCTATTTAGCTACAAGCTTATTTTCTTAAAAAAAAAAAAAAAATCAATAGGTTAAGTTTCAGTATAGACTCCAAGAAATCGAAAAGGCCTTGTTCATCTCACTTGAGTAAAATTCATTAAAAAAAAAAAAAAAATCAATTTTAAAATCTTACCTGGATTCAAAGCAAAATTATCTATTAGACTCTTCCAAGCAATAAAAGCTATTTTTTTAATCATGGGTGCCCCACTACGAAATCCTAGTTCTTCCAGCTGTAATAGAGAATTAATGAAACTTCCACTTCGATGCAAGGTCTAAAAATGAAAAATCATTACAAAGTTATTTACCTACCTAAAACAATATGTAGACATTATTATTATTCATTTATCTAAGTCATTATTAGCTGTGTAAAGTCTTAAAATTTTAACGTTTAAAATGTCCTGAATCCTATACACACATTCAAAACTCAAGATCACAAAATCTAATCCTTCATCAATTAGATAATGGATAAACATTTCTAAAACATTAGAGAAAATCAGGAAGGCAAGAGAAATCCCAAATCTTACCAACATAATATCAAAAAAATGGTGTCCCTCTGGGGGAAAAAAAAAAATCAGTGTATTTAAAATTTAAGATAAAATAAGAAATGTTGAACTTTGAAACTAATAAAAATAGCTTTTCCAAATACACTGAAATAAACAGGAAAAAGTTAAAGGAAAACTGGACAAATGACAAGTAAACAACACAACACAAAGAAACACATACATTAAAAAAATGAAATAGCAATTGTAGCTATAAATCACATATAAACTGAATAGCACATAAACAGAAAGTAACTTGCTAAGAAAAATAAAAGAATTCATAAAAAAGCTACTAAAGCTAGTAAAATAAATTCAGCAGTTACAGAGTATACAAGATCAAGACACAAAAACTAGCTGTGGTTCTACACAACAGCAACAATCTGAAAAGGTAATTAGGTAAGGAATTCCATTTACAATAGCACTGAAAAGAATTAAATACTCAGGAATAAATAAATCAAACCAAGGAAAAGACTTCTACACTACAAGCTACAAAATATAGCTAGAAAACATTTAAAAAGACCTAAATAAATGGAAAACCATTCCACATTAAAGTACAAAGTTTTAATACCATTAAAATGTTATTATACAGAGCAATCTACAGATTCAACAAAATCTCTATTACAAGTCCAGCAGCCTTTTTCACAAAAAAGCTCATCTTCAAATTCCTTATGGAACTGCCAAAAGCCCCAAACAGCCAAATCAATTTTGAAAGAATAAATTTAAAAGAACTTACACGTGCCTTCCAAATTTACTTCAAAAGTGAAGTAAAATTAAAACATATGGTAATGGCATAAGGATAAACATACACACCAAGAATAAAGTATCACCAAAATAAACCTTCTTACATGCTGTCAATTGATTTTTCTTTTTTTTTTTGTTTTTTATTTGAGAGAGTCTCAGGTAGACTCTGTGCTGAGCAGAGTCCCACATCAGGCTCCATCTCACCACCGTGAGATCATGACCTGAGCCAAAATCAAGAGTTGGATACTTAACCGACTGTACCATTCAGGCACCCCGGCGGTCGTGATTTTCAATGAGGGTGCCAAGACCATTCATTATAAAAGATCATTCTTTTCAAACAATTCATACAAAATTGAATATCCACATGCAAAAGAATGAAAACTGGACCCCTGCCTTACACCATACACAAAAATAAATTCAAAATGGATCAAAGATAAAAAACTTACAAGAACTAGAACTGTAAAAATCCTACAAGAATACAGAGAGGGAAAAAGATTCATGATACTGGATTTGGCAGTAACTTCATGGCTATGACACCAAAAGCACAGGCAATGAAAGAAAAAAAATATAAATGTATATTTTAGATTTTATTTCAGAGAAAGTGTGTGTGTGAGAGAGCAAGAGCTAGGGGTGGTGGGGAGGAGGCAGGAGGAGAGAGAAGCAGACTCTCCACTGAGCAGGGAGCCCGACACGGGGCTTGATCCCGGGACTCCAGGATCAAGACCTGAGCTGAATGCAGACACTTAACAGACTCGGCCACCCAGGCGCTCCAAAAGAAAAAAAAATTTAATATTGGACTTTATCAAAATTGAAAATACAGGAAGTATACTAAAAGATATCAAGTGAAAAGACAACATATGGGGGGGGGGATAATATTATTACAAAACAAAACAAAAATTTTCTGGAATGGGTATCGTATCAAAGACCAAAAAATAACAAATTTATGCCTGGATGCTCAGTCAAGCGTCTGGCTCTTGATTTTAGCCCAAGCCATGATCTCAGGATACGGGGATAAAGCCCTATGTCAGGCTCCTCACTCAGTAGGTAGCCTGCTGGAGAGTTTTCCTCCTCCCTGTGCCCCTCCCCCTCACTTGTTCTCTCTAAAATAAACAAACATCCTTTTAGGGAAAGAAAAGAAAAACTAGAACTCTAGTGTATTACTGGTAGGAATGTAAGAGTGCACCCACTGTGGAAAATAATTTGGAGGGGTCTCAAAAAGTTTTTTTTAAGATTTTATTTATTCATTCATGAGAGACAGAGAGAGAGAGAGGCAGAGACACAGGCAGAGGGAGAAGCAGGCTCCATGAAGGGAGCCCGACGTGGGACTAGATGCCAGGACCCCAGGATCATGCCCTGGGCGGAAGGCAGGTGCTCAACCGCTGAGTCACCCAGGGACCCCGGGTTTCAAAAAGTTAAGCACAGTACTACCATATGACCCAGCAATTCCACTCTTACACATATATCCAAAAGAATAAAAAGCAGAGAATCCAACATATATTTGTACATCAATGTTTATGGCAGCATTATTCACAGTAGCCAAAATGTAAAAACAAGCCAAGTGTCTGCCAACAAATTATAATAAAATGTAAATGTAATCTAAATAAAAATGTTATAGAGTAAAATATTATTCAGCCCTAAGAATGAAATTTATTAAATGCCTGCTACTACATGAATAGAACTTGAAAAAATTACATACAGAGACAGCAAATAGAACAGCAGCAACCAGATGTTGGGGGTAGGGCAGTAGGAGTCATCGTTTAACATGTATAAAGTTGGGAGATGATGAAAATGTTCTGGGGGACGCTTGGGTGACCTGCCTTCGGCCCAGGGCGTAATCCTGAAGTCCTGGGATCGAGTCCCATGTCGGACTCCCTGCCTGGAGCTTGCTTCTCCCTCTGCCTGTGTCTCTGCCTCTTTCTCTGTGTCTCTCATGAATAAATACATAAATAAAAAATCTTTAAAAAAAAAGAAAATGTTCTGGGTATAGTGATGTTTACACAACGTGTGTATGTGTTCAATACATATACATGTGTTCAATACAGTATACTCAACTGTATACTTACGATGGTACGATAAATGTTTATTCACTACAATAAAAAAAAAAAGAACACATCCCTTCCCCTCAAAAGAAACAAACAAACAACCTGGCTTAAAGGTAGAACATATAATTAGTTGATCCTCACTAACCATCAATGTTAAGTTCTGTGAAGCCCACCACAGAACAAGTACTGAGCCACTGCTCCTAGGGAAGATGCAGGTTAGGTTCCTATGAGAACTTTTCTGTCAACCAAATGACCTTAACCTCGTTTCCTACTTATTTCTGTTTAAAGATACCATATGTATTGTTGATTCACTAACACTGAACTCTTAGCCAGTAACACTGTAACTCATGCCTGAAGAGAGTATACATAATACGTGTAATTTCTCCCAGGGCACATCATAGTCTTCCTGTGCTTAGGAACCACGGACAACACTTTGGCATTAAGCTTGGGGGCCATTTAAAACTAAATTCACCAAGGAAAACCACAAAATGTGGAAAATGTGTCACTAAGATTATGAAAAGGACATGTGGGTTTGTTTTTTTTTTAAGATTTTGAGAGAGCGCTCACAAGCAGAGGGAAGGGCAGATGGAGAAGCAGGCTCTCCCCTAACAGAGGGCCCTATGCGAGGATGGATCCCAGGACCATCCACCCTGGGATCAAGAGCAGAGAAGGCAGATGCTTAAACAGAGCCACCCAGGCTCCCCAAAAAGGACATATGTTTAACAAAAAAAGAAGAAAAAAAAAAAAACATTGAGAGTTCAAATAAAAAGGCAGAGTATAACCTTGCTCTACCTCTGCTAGGAACCTGCACGCTGGTGGGACTCAAATTTATGCTACTCTATAGCTTTACAATGGACTGGAAAAGCAGCAGAAGTACTTATTGTGGGTTTGCAAACAAACTTCGGTGAATAGCTACATCTTCCTATATGGTATTCATGAATAAGAAATGAAAGGGTCTCACAGGTATAAATTGTAGACTTACCTTCCCAAGAAGTTTAACAAACAAAGGCCACAATTTTAACACGTAAGTCTCATTCTTACTCATAAATAGCTTTTGAAGTTCTGAAAGTAGTTTCTGCAAACAAAAGCAAAAATATTTACCAAAAACACTCTTGAGAATACACAACATGTAGTTCAAACTGTCTCAGCTGAATTAACTTTTCCCAACGTTTTATTAGAAAAACTTTCATATACATAGTAAAGCTAAAAGCTTTACAGTATATGTCCAAATATAAATACCATTACCATCTTACTATGCTTATCACAAACCTGGCCATTATTTCATTCATCAATTCAGCTTAATCGTTTTCTACCAATACCCTTTTCCCTGAAAACTTCAGCATGTGTATCTTTAGAGTTCAAATGATACTGTTTTAACTCTTCACTCTTTAAAATACATTAACAACTTCATGGATGAGAACATTTTAGTTGAAATTTATAAAAAATTCTATATACGCTTAGAAAATAAACTTAACAAAATAAAAAAAATTGCAAAGACACTGGAGCTACTTTATTAGGCTCCAAACATTACCATGAGGCCTCCTAAATTTTAAAAAATAAACAAAACCCCAGGCTTTCAAATACGGAAGGCTCCCTCACTACACCTGGATTACTGAAGTTACCTCTGAACTAGTTTCCCTTCTACTCAATTCCCCTAGAGTCTATTTTCAACACTGGCACAGTGATCCCTTTAAAATCCAAGTCAGTACATATAACAATCCTAGACTCAAAATCTTCAAAAAATCTTTCAACAGAAGCCAGAGTGAAAAACAAATGTCTCACAATACCGCCCAAGGCCCTATGTGATTTGGCCATTTCTCTGACATCATGTCCTATCCTCCAATCCTCATTCACTCTATCATACTGGCTCCCTTGCCCAGGGTTCACTAAACACCAACACAAAACCATCAGAGCAGCGCCTTTTGCTCTCACAGAGTTCCTCCTGCCTGGAATGACCTTACATTCCCTATCATCCAAGTACCTAATTTTTATACACTTTCAAATCACTGTTTAAATACCTATTCTTTTCCTCTCTGTCCAAAACACTTCCTCTCCAATGGCACTCTCCATCTAGTCTCCACAGTTCTCCATTATGTTCTTCGCTGATTATACCATATATTCTTTATTGCCTCTCCCACTAGACAGTAAGTACCAAACGTTTCTTCTGTTCACTGCTATATTCAGTGTCTAAAACAAAGGCCAGCACATAAGTGCTAATAAATATTTGTTATGAGAACAATGGTAGAATAGCCTAAAACCTGGGGCAAGTAATAACTTTAGGAAGCTGTACACATTACAGGCACGTATGTGCCTTAAATTTATACCTATTGGATTATGTTAAAACAACACAAATAGCACTGAAATCAATTAACGTTCTCCCTTTTCCAGAAATGCAATCTCTTTCAATCACTATTCACTGGGGATGAAATAAAATGCCTGGATCTTACAAATACCAAATAAACTCCTTAAACTAGGAGTAGTGTACCTATACTAACATAAACAATTACTTATGTTTTATTAAAAGTGGCACTTCCCAGATCATAATGCAATTATACCACTATGAGCCCTAAGCTTGGGCCAGAAACTTACAATGCTGTACTCAAAAAAATCCTTATACAAAATACTTACAGTTGTCATAAGCTGCTCTGTGATAGATGCTATTTCTTGTTGCTTCTGAAGCAACAATGGCATTCCCATCTCTAGAGCAGTTGCTCCCCGCAAATGCACCTTTTGGGCTGAATGAACCACTAAAGGTATCACCAGTTTTGCCCACCTAATGGACTCTTCTCCCATTTGAACTGGGACTTGTTCAATTAGTCTGTAATAGAGAAATCAATAAATAAATTGGCTTGACCTCACCTTTTATGTCCAAACTACTAGGAAAATAAGCAGGTACATAGGAATATTTATATTCTATATTTACATAGAAATATACGTAGTAGTGTCCACTTGTTTTAGTATACATATATGCATATACACAAATATAATTTTTACTTACTAATTTATAGATTTCTGTATTATTTTTGTGAATTTTTAAAATAAGAAAACACACTTTCTCTTCAGATTAATATTTAAAATATTAGTTTTTTTATAAAGTAAACTCAACATTCTTTGAGAATAGCCAGAGAATTGTGACATAATGTTATCATGCAAGACATCAGAACATGAATTAGGTTAAGCAAATAGCTCAATTACGGAAAACTTTGAAAGAATGAAAAACAAGGTAAGATAAAGCACATCAACAAAGTTTGTATGCTGTCAGCATATCCTTTAAAGAGAAGGGATGGATAGGAAGAAGGTAGAGGATTTTGCGGTTTTCCCATCTGCTAATGGCTGTTAATGCCTTCTTATACTCCCCATGGCCTATTTGGGAGCCTATTATTATTTTTTAAACTCTTCCAAGTTTTAATGGAAATAATTTAAAAAATCAGAATCATGTTAGCAGCAGCAATATAATCAAGACTTTATTTTTATGTATGCTCTACAACACGGGGCTTGGACTCAGTACCCCGAGATCAAGAGTATCATGTTCTACCAAATGAAACAGTCAGGCATCCCAACCAAGACTTATTTGTAAGACTCAGTAAAAATAAAAACAAAAAAGAAACCTGGTAATATAAACACATCTACTTCTTTTTCCTGTTACCTTTATTCCTTGAGACTTTTAGAAGACATTTTGTTCTTTTCATGTCTAATTCATATTCAAGTCCCCAAAGTCCATTTCATGTAGTAAATTCTAAATTTACTGAAACTATTCTTCCAAAACAGCAAATTCATACCTTATGATGACATTTAACGCTTCATAATCAACAACAGCAGAATGCATCTCTCCTCTATTAAATACTATTTCTAAAGAATCAATTATACTGGATACCTAAAAAACAGAACCAAAGAAATACAAATTAAATAAGCCTGGATTTTTAAAGTGGCATGTGTTGAGAAAACATACAAAAACCATACTCACTACTTTGCCAATGACTTCAGCAGGAAACGTCTGCTTGGATATCACCCAAAGTGCCCTAGTACGTACATTTTTGTCTGGGCTCTTAACACTATCATTCAATTTTAAAAGCAGTTCTTGAATATCTGTCTCTGAAAAATGAGCAGCTTTAATTATGTGAAAGTTTGCATCTTTTAAAATCTCAACTACAGAAACAGAAAAACAACATACTCTCCACTGTGAAAAAATTAAATGCATATCCAGAGAGATGGATCAGCGAACCAATGCTATCAAACTTCATCCCAAAACACAAAACTTAGAGGACAGATGGGAAGGGATACTCAGAGAAAATAAGCAACATACTCAATTTTGTGCAACTGAGAATATTTCACTGGTATCATTATATATTGATACCAAATATATAACAATTATCATTTATAGTTTTATTTAAACATTTAAGACAAAGATGCTATACATCCTCCACCTTTGCTCTAAAATGGACTTCTATTTTAGACTGGGAACATGTGTACATATAAAAAAGGGCATAAACTTTACCATCACAGAAAAAAATGGTAGTAACTTTCTGGCATTCCTATTCCCTATCTTGGATTTCCCCCTCTCTAAAGGTCACTTCCTAGGTTCCCATTAAAATGGCAAACTACAAAGGAATAATTAAGGTCATTTGAAAACTTAGCTACTTTGGGTTCCAAATTATCCTAATACTACTATGCAAAAGAACTTTTTAATTCCAACACATTCATTAATGCATATGCTTGCTCTATACAATAACCATCTAACTGTCGTTAACTTCCTAAGCAGATATGCTTCTTAAAGGAGAAGGTTCATTTTTTGTTACGATCATTTAAAAATAGGTTTATATTCTCTTTAGAGCAAGCTTTATGTTTATCAAGTTAAAGCTATGTCTAGAAAAAACGAGCTTTTAAAAAACGATAACCCAAAGATTATTTCTTTCTCAAAAGCAAATCCTAAACTACAATTTACAAAAGTAATACAAAAGTAACAGTATTTTTAACATTATGAAACTAAATTTATAAACCCTAAAAATATTTTTGTGTCAGTGTCAGACATTTCTCAACCAAGTGCTAAAACATAAACTCTAAAAATATTATGCAATAATAAATTTACCTGATAATCCCACAGTAATTTTGGGATTATATAAGCAAAACCCCAAAGCCTGTAGAGCAGCACTACTGAGGTCTGAATTTTGACTGGAAATGTGAATCTACAAAAAAAAAAGTACATTATAAGCAATTATGATTGTAAATATATTCTCAGGGAACAAGTCGCCCAGAAAATAAAATTGTTTTAATCCAATCGACCAACAAATGTTTGAGGAATAAAATCAGGAGGCCATCTATACAGCTTGGCAAAGAAAGGAAGAGCAGTAGAAAGGGATCACACTAAAAAAGAATGTTTCTCTTAAAAAAAAAAAAAGCTCCACACAGCTGAAAGCAATAAAAGAGCCAACAAACGGAAAATGCTAAAGACACCTCCACAAAAGGTAAGCAAGACACTCAAAAACACAATCTAGCATCCTAGCTCTAGAGGAGAGTGACACTTCTAAGACAGAGCGTGTTGGAATGTAACATTTACAGAGGATCTAAAATGATAGGAGCTTTAAACATTATCTCAATGTTTTAAAAGAAATCCCTACTTTGTAGACTGGAAAATCTGAATGATCAAATGGATTTGAAGCCCAACCCATATTATGCATGTAAAATCCATAAAACCCCAAACCTGCCAAAGGTAGTCTTATTATATTCCCTAACCCTACATTTCTTTGTAATTTTTTCTTGGTACCATTTCCTATTCCAAATTGATTTCTCTTTAAATCTCCTCACTGCTCTGAACCAGATTTTTTTTTTTTTAAGATTTATTTTTTTATTTATTTATGATAGACACAGAGAGAGAGAGAGAGAGAGAGAGGCAGAGACACAGGCAGAGGTAGAGGGAGAAGCAGGCTCCATGCCAGGAGCCCGACGCGGGACTCAATCCCGGGACTCCAGGATCGCACCCTGGGCCAAAGGCAGCCGCGAAACCGCTGAGCCACCCAGGGATCCCCCTGAACCAGATATCCAAGGAATACTCAGCTATTTGCTGCTCTCGAGCAGGAAAAATAAGTATATAGACACTTCCCTGGGGTATTCTTTTTATAATTAAATGAAACAATTCAAAAAAACAAGCACTGGAGCATAGGACATTAAAACAACCAGTCCTAGGGGCAGCCTGGGTGGCTCAGCGGTTTAGCACCTTTAGCCCAGGGCCTGATCCTGGAGACCCGGGATCCCAAGTCAGGCTCCCTGCATGGAGCCTGCTTCTCCCTCTACCTGTGTCTCTGCCTCTCCCCGCCCCCCCCCCCCCCCCCCCCCCCGTGTGTGCCTCATGAATAAGTTTTTTAAAAAATAAATAAATAAAACAACCAGTCCAGGGAAACCTTGTTGGGACTCCTCCTACTTCCCTAAGAACTTTTTTTCTGTAACCTCACTTAATAAAACTCTATTGCGGGCAGCCCCGGTGGCTCAGCAGTTTAGCGCTGCCTTCAGTCCAGATCATGATCCTGGAGACCCGGGATTGAGTCCCACGTCGGGCTCCCTGCATAGAGTATGCTTCTCCCTCTGCCTGTGTCTCTGCCTCTCTCTCTTTCTCTGTCTCTGATGAATAAATAAAATCTTAAAAAAAGATCTCTATTAAAAAAATAAAAATAAAACTCTACTGCTTATTCACAAAAAATAAATAAAACAATCAATTCTGACAACCACAGAAATACAGTATTAAACATCTTAGACTGAGGGCTACTACTGTTAGCTCTTGGAAAATAAGCAGCTGTGATCAACTTTTAAATATATATATATACCTTTAACTGTGTTGCCTTCAAGATTGTCGTGGGTGGGGTGCCTAGGTGGTTCAGTCCTTTAAGTGACCGACTCTTGCTTTCAGCTCGGGTCATGATCTCAGGGTCCTGGGATTGAGTCCCAGTTCCCTCTTTCCCTCCCCCAAGCTCTTAGGTGCGCTCTCAAATAAATCTTAAAAAAAAAAAAAAAAAAAAAAAAAAAAAGTCATGGGTTCCAGGGCACCTGGGTGATTTGGTTAGTTAAGCACCCAACTCTGGATTTTGGCCCAGGTCATGATCTCAGGGTCACGAGATGGAGCCCCATGTCGGGCTCTGGGTCAGCAGAGTCTGCATTATATTCTTTTCCTCTGCCCCTCTCCCTCTCTCTAATAATAAATAAAGCTTTTTTTTTTTTAAGAGCACTGCTTTATTTATTTATTTATGATAGTCACAGAGAGAGAGACAGGCGCAGAGACACAGGCAGAGGGAGAAGCAGGCTCCATGCACCGGGAGCCTGATGTGGGACTCCATCCCGGGTCTCCAGGATCGCGCCCTGGGCCAAAGGCAGGCGCCAAACTGCTGCGCCACCCAGGGATCCCCAATAAATAAAGCTTAAAAAAAATGTTGTGGGTTCCTAGACTCAATACTAATAGAATTCTAAATACAGAAACATGTTACAGTTCACCTAACCTGGCTTTTGTTCTAAAGGAATTCAATTATCTTCGCAGTACTTAATAACTTACCTAGAAAGCTTCTGTTGATTGTCAAGCTTCTGTTGACTTTCCTATCTAACCACCCACAGGCTTCCAAATAATTATTCATCAGACATTTAAGTTACAAACTCTATTAATCAACAGTGCAAGCAATAGAGTTCCTGATCCTGTACGTTCTCAAATACCAAATTTATGAAAATGCATGCTTTCATCACATCCAATAAACTGGGATGTGGAATATGATAATGAAGAAAAATGGGATATTACAATTAACACTGTGTAATAAAATTATTAATAAGTCCCAAACCACTACACAAAAAAGTTCCTGCTTTACACAAACAAAAAGCACTGCTAACTAACAGGAATACTGCTGGGCAGGCGGTACCTTAAATGCCAAACATTTAGCTGGAAATTGTGCTAAAACGTACATTAGATATCATGACAGAACACTTCTGTTTAAAAGCGTGAAAGTCATAGAAATAAGAACTCTGTGGAGATGTAATTCACCTTCTTCATTCTAAAAAGAAGGAATGAATTTAGTGATTGGGGGGGAGGCTCAGCGGGTGAGCATCTACCTTTGGCCCAGGGCATGATCCTGGCAACCTGGGAATGAGTCCCAGTCAGGCTCCCTGCATTGTGTCTCTGCTTCTCTCTCTCTCTCTGTGTATCTCATGAATAAATAAAATATAGATATATCGATAAATGGATACAGAGAAGGAATTTAGAAGTGTTAAGGACCGTCCCAAAGCCACTGTGTACTTGAGGATCAGATTTCCTCAGTCTGCCGTTAAAACTACAACACCTCCCTGCAAACAAGCAAGATAACCATAATAACGGTTTTTTAACCAGACAAGAGTAGCAAACACTGATGGTGAGTGAATATTAAAAAAAAAAAAGTCATCACAAAATTGATCAGACAAAATTAAAGAATCATTTACTTATCAGAAGTACTTTCCTACAAAAAGACAAACATGAAATAATCCGATAACTGCTTTTAAAATTTGGAGGAGCCTGGCTTGCTCAGTGGACAGGAGCGTAGGTCTTTTGATCTCAAGGTTGATTTGGAGCCCCACATTAGATTTAGAGATTACTTAAGAATAAAATCTTTAAAAAAAAAAAAAAGAAAAAGAAAAAGAAAAGCGGGAAGCCTGAAGCCCAGGTGGCTCAGTGGTTTAGCGCCACCTTCCGCCCAAGGCGTGACCCCGGGGTCCCCGGATCGAGTCCCGCCTCGGGCTCCCTGCTTGGAGCCTGCTTCTCCCTCTGCCTGTGTCTCTGCCTCTCTCATAAATAAATAAATAACATCTTTTAAAATAAGTAAATAAATAAAAATAAAATCAATAAAACAAAAGCATAGATTTTTGTATTCAAGTGGCCTTGGGCAACATAGGGCAGATTAAACCAATTTGTTCTACGAAGTGGGGGTTCAAGAGAACCCTTACAGGGAGATGTAGGGTTAAGGAAGAGAAAACACACAAGGTGATTAAGAAAGTACTCGGCGGGGGCAGCCCTAGTGGCTCAGGGTTGAGCCTCTGCCTTCAGCCCAGGGCGTGATCCTGAAGTCCCAGGATCGAGTCCCACGTCGTGCACCCTGCATGGAGCTTGCTTCTCCCCCTGCCTGTGCCTCTGCCTCTCTCTCTTATGAATAAACAAATAAAATCTTAAGGAAAAAAAGGGGGGGGGGGAATCCCTGGGTGGCTCAGCGGTTTGGCGCCTGCCTTTGGCCCAGGGCGCGATCCTGGAGTCACGGGATCGAGTCCCACATCGGGCTCCCTGCATGGAGCCTGCTTCTCCCCCTGCCTGTGTCTCTGACTCTGTCATAAATAATTAAATCTTTAAAAAATAAAAAAAAAAAAAAAAGGAAGTACTTGGCGCCTAATAAATCCTCAAACGGCCCTGTAGGAATCGCACTCTTATATCAAGCTTTTTTTTTTTTGGAGTCAGCTTAAAACTTTCTTTCCACCACACACATATAGACCAAAAAAAAAAAAAAAAACTATTCAGTAAAAGGATACATACTTTTAAAACTCTGAGGAGCTGGGGAAGCCTTTTCTCGATTTCCGTAACGACTTCTTTCCCATCTTCTCCAGTCATTCGACTTAAAATCAGAAAGGACACAAGCTCACGCACATGGCGCGCGGAGGGCACGGCGGGGGCGCCCCGCACCCAGGCCTAAGGACCCCCCCCAGGACAGCGCCACGGGGCACCGCGCGTGACACGAACGCGCAGGAACGGCCGCCGAGGGGGCTTCCGCACGCACGGGGCGGGGGTGGAGGGGGCCACGCGACGCCACACGCTACAGTGAGCGACCGTGTTTTTCCAACAGTTGTTACCCCTGCGGGCGTCGGCACCTGCAGGGCGCGGGAGCACAGGGCGCCCGGCCGCCGGGGTCGTCGGGGCCGCCGGGGCCCAGAACCGCCCGCCGCCGCGCCCACCGGACACCGAACTTCCAGCCAACTTCCGCGGCGCGGCTCGGGCGGCGGGACCCACGTGCAGGCTCCCCGCTCCCCCTCGCGGGGGACCCCCCCCGCCCCCCGCAGCCTCACCTGCTCAGGGCCAGGTAAGCGTCGGCCTGCTCTCCGGGCGCGGCGGACGCGTCGTCGAGCGTCTCCAGCAGCGGCGCCAGGGGGCTCCCGGCCGGGGCCGTCATGTCGGCCGCCCTGCGCACGGACCGGAAGAGGACGCGACCCCTTGACCGCCCGGCCTCCCGCCCCCGCGTCCGGGCCGCTAACCGCCCCCCGCGCCCCCGCCCGGGCCGCCCCGCCGCCGCTCTCCCGGGCAGCTCCCCACGGGGGCAGGAGCCCCGCGGGGGCGGCGGGACGGCGGGCCGAGGTCCGCCCGCGGGCCCGGCGCTTACCCCACGCACGCACAGCAGGGCCGTGTCCTCCCGCGGCGCCCGACTCCGCGGAACGCGACTCGCCCGGCGCGGCCTGTTTACTCTCGCGTGCGGCCCGCTCCCGGCGGGACCAAGATGGCGGCGGGGGCGGGCCCCCGGGCGCGCGGGAGTCGGGCAGGCCTGGCCGCGGAGCCCCGAGCGAGTCCAACAGGGCGGCGGTGCGCCGACGTCATCGATGGCCCCGCCCATCGCGGGGCCCCTCCCGGGGGCGGGCTCTGGCTACGGACTGCGCCTGCGCGGGCGGGGCCTCGGCGCTCGGGCGGGGGCGTTCCTTTCCTCCACGTCACTTGGCGGGAGGAGCTGGCTGGAGGGCGCCCGCCCGCAACCCGGGTCGTGACCCGGGGTCCCTGATCCTGTCCCCAGCGGGCCCCCCCCAGGCCGCCTGCTGTTCCCCCGGCCTGGGTCTCCGTCCCCCAACTCTGTGTCTCTTCAATGCATAAATAAAATATTTTAAAAAAAGACTAGAGTTCATTTAGATTACTGTAGATTCCAACCCTGGCTCTGTGTGACTTCAGCAAATTAGCCAACCTTACTTTTTTTTTTTTTTTAAGGTTTTATTTATGCAGGGAGCCCCCTGCGGGACCCACCGCTGAGCCGCCCAGGTGCCCCATGACCAACCTTTCTAGGCCTCCGTTTCCAAAAAAAAAATTTTTTTTTTTTAAAGAAGCCTTTGGTTTTCACATTTTAAGTGTTCATAACAATGGCCTGGGGATATTTGTGGTTAAACTGCCAGATTTCTGGGCCCCACCCTTAGACATTGTGATTCCGAGGATTCAGTAGGTAGCTCCCAAAGATCTGCATTCTTTAATGTAGTAGGCCCCAGGTGTTGAAGGGTGGGACTCGGCCCAGACTTCAGGCCTGGAGAAGGACTGTGTATACTCTTGACAATTAAGGTATCACCCTCCCTTTTCCTAGGCCTCAGCCCTGCCCACGTCACGCAGGATCGGACCAACCTCACACTAGACATCTTATTTTTTGTTGTTGTTTGCTTTACTTTTTTGTTTTGTTTTGTTTTGCTTTGCTTTCTGATGCCACTATTATTTTTATTTATTTTTATTTTATTTTATTTTTATTGCAGTTCAATTTGCCAACGTATAGCGTAACACCCATGGCATCTTAGACTCAGCAGCAAGCGGTTCTTCCACTTTGGCCTCACAGGTTTCAGATCCCCCACCTCTCCAGCCTCCACTTACAGACTCTACAACTCTCAGCTGCAGAGGTGGGTGTGCATTTTGCCCTTCTCTGCCTCTAGCCAAGTGTCTGCCAAACTAAACACTCAATACAGAACATGTTTCTTAAGGAAAAAAATGGAGGAAGAGAGGGAAGGAGACACACCGATTTTGTGAGCCAAGCTATGGAAATTCAAGACTTAAAAAACAGTGAAGAGTTGTAAGTCTGGGTAAAATGTAGAGACACTGTAGAAGTAATCATACAGAAAATTTTCAGCGCAGCCTGATAATGAGTTCTATAAGCTTCAGAGGGGAAAGGGCTCATTTTGTGGGGTTTGGCAAGACAAGATACTTAAGGTAAAGAAGTTATTACACAATAAATGAAATATCTGGACAAGTTGGCAACATAAGATTTCAGTAAAGTAGACCTGTTGTAGGTTGTAGACCTGTTACTGAAAGTAAGAGAGGATTTAAAACCTTAATATTAAAAAAAAACATAATATTTTTATGGTGGCTATGAGATTCCTGGAAACACTGAGCTTGCCTTAAGACAGTACCTCCGCCCAATCCTTCTGTGCCTTCCTGTGCTTTATTCTTCCAACACTATCACTGATACTGCCTTATATATCTAGATTTTATTGTGTCTCTATCCGTGAGAATGGAAATTCCTTGAGTATAGGGACTTTGTTTTATTCATTTTTTCCCCTATTTATATCCCATTTACAAAGAAGAGGTTGGGGTGGTCATGTTGCTTGTACCTCTTTCGAATGCATAGTCCTGTGATCTTCCTAAAATGTTTCATAGTATTATTGTCACTACTGAGACTGAAATCCTTCCCATCAATCATAGAATAAATTTCAAAACTTTTGGTGTAACACATAGGCCTGTGATGATTGGGCCACTGCTAACGTTCATCTCCACCCTTATCCCCACGTCAGCCAAGTTTTGAACAGTCTACCACGATCTCTAACTCTTCTGTCATTGAAGATCTGTGGTGTTCCTTGTGTATAGAACATTAACTCCCTTTTTCAAGTGTGATAAATCAGAGTAGATTAAAACCACGCCTTTTTATTAAGTCCTTCCCCTGTTTATTCTTTCCCCAAGGAAAATTATTTAATTTTTTAAAAATATTTATTTATTTATTTATTTATTTATTTATTTATTCATTCATTCATTCATTCATTCATTCATTCATGAGAGACAGAGAGAGGCAGAGATCCAGGCAGAGGGAGAAGCAGCTCCGTATAGGGAGCCCCACCTGGGACTCCATATCAGGACCCCGGGGTCACGCCCCAGCCCGAAGGGAGCCGCTCAACCAGCCACCCAAATGCCCCTCCCCAAGGAAATTAAATGCTTCTACGTTCATGCTGACATAGCTCTTTTTTTTTTTTTTTTGGAAACCTGTTAAATATCTCAGTAATTTATTGTTATTTTTTTAAAGATTTTAAGTAATCTCTGCACTCAAAAAAAGAAAAAGTAATCTCTACACCCAATGTGTACCTCAAACTCAACAACCTCGAGATCAAGAGTTGCACACTCCACAGACTGAGTCAGCCAGACGTCCTATTATTGTTCAGTTCTGTATGTCTGAGCGGCCAAGTGCAGGGTTGGTCTGAGGAGAATTAGTTGTAGCCTGATATCAATCAATGCCCCTCAATCTTTTTTGGTATTTTCTCATCTAAGGTGCTAAGTGATTACACAGAATCAAGACAAATCCTCTTCCCCACCCAGACCCTTCTCTCCACACCCTTCCAAAGAGATTGTTATCCCTTTTCTTTTTTAAAAAAAGATTTTATTTATTCACAAGAGACACATAGAGAGGCAGAGACGCAGGCAGAGGGAGAAGCAGGCTCCCTGCAGGGAGCCCGATGTGGGACTCCTGGGACTCCATCCCAGGACCCCGGGTCACACCCTGAGCCAAAAGCAGACGCCCCACCCCTGAGCACCCCCCCTCCCTGGGCATCCCCTTAAGCTTCTCTTTTGTAGAAATTCTGGAACTACTACCATAGATCTTCTCTTACTAGGCAATAAATTCATAGTACCAGGCATTCATTAAGTACATTTTGTTGTTATTTTTCATAATTACATTTTAAAAAAGATTTTATTTATTCACGAGAGACACAGAGAGAGAGGCAGAAACACAGGCAGAGGGAGAAGCAGGCTCCATGCAGGGAGCCCGATGCGGGACTCGATCCCAGGACCCCGGGGTCATGCCCTGGGCTGAAGGCAGACGCTCAACCCCTGAGCCCCCCAAGCGTACCATATAATTACATTTTTAAATTTACATTTAATTTTTTTATGTATTAATTCATCTGTCCTTTCATCTAATTATCCAACCAATATACAATTCCTGTCTCTCTGCCTCTTCAAACCGTAAATCTCTTTTTCTCCTCAGAACATCATAAAAAGCCTTGCACCTTCAGTCCAGTGTCACTTCTAACTTGCACATTTCTGTCTCTAACCACAGCATTACTCAGCAAATATCAAGCCTATAATCTTAGGTCTCTCAATGACAACTTTCTCCTACTTGCCCCCAGTAGTCCTAATGATATTTTCTATCTAATAGGTGTTAGACCTATCCACCTAATATCTACCTGGGATCCCAATCTGTGGCGTGAACATAATCATTTCAAGATTATAAAATTGCTTTTTTAACTGCTTTTCATCGAGTGCTAGATGTTGCATGTACGTTATCTCATTTATTCCTCACAGTGGTTCTAAAACAGTGAAGTACTCTTCCTGGATTTACAAATAAGAAAAAAGAGTTAGAGAACTTTAATGTCGTCATACAGAACTCCAAAGCTAACTTATTTAAGTGACATTCATTCATCAGCATTTAACGAGCTCTACCCTGCATAAAGCGCCGTGGTGGTATGGTTTTCATAATAGATGTATTCTTGAACATGGTAAGAAGAATTCTGTGTAAAGAGTCCTATGGAAGCTCACTGTTTACAGGACTCCTGTAGTTATTCCTTTAGTAAAGTATCTATCTGTGATCCAAATTACTGGAGTTAATGTAATAGCCCAGCTTTGGAACCAAATAGATGAGGATTCAAATAGTGGCTCTGCCACTATGTGACTTAAGATCTTCCAGTAAAATACTTAACTTCACCATGTCTTCAGCAAATAAATGAAAAGAGGGGCACTTGGGTGGCTCAGTTGGTTAAGCATCCAAGCATCCAACTCTTAGTTTCCACTCAGGTCTTGATCTCAGGGTCGTGAGATCAAGAACCCTGAATAGAGCCCGGCATCAGTCTCCTAACTGAGCATGGAGTCCACTTGGGATTCACTCTCCTTCTCCCTCTGCCCTTCAGGCTTGTGCATGCTCTCTCTCTCTCTCTCAAATAAATAAATACATCTTTTTTTAACAAACAGAAAAACACCAACATCAAAGATCAGTAAACAGTAACTATTTTTGCCCATTGTCTAGCACAAATCCTAGCACATGGTATTTAATAAGTGCTTATCATAGGATTATGTAAGTAAAGTATATTAATTGAAAAGTTTATAAATTTTTGCTGAAATGTATTAATTAGTTTAATTTTCATCATTTAAAAGTTGTGGAGAATAAGGGTTCTCAGAACATCTGCAACATTACCCAACATGGTAACTATTTTACTGGATTTATTTAAAGAAAGATCCAGGGCAGCCCAGGTGGCTCAGTGGTTCAGCGCCGCCTTCAGCGCAGGGCCAGATCCTGGAGACCCGGGATCAAGTCCCAGGTCGGGCTCCCTGCATGGAGCCTGCTTCTCCCTCTGCCTGTGTCTCTGCCTCTCTCTCTCCCTCTCTGTGTGTCTGTCATGAATAAATAAATAAAATCTTAAAAAAAATAAAATAAAGATCCACTTTGAGGATGGGGAGGGTGCTTTTTAATTCTGTGTTGCTGATTTTTCAACAAGTAATATGTGAAAGAAAAGCTTTATAAAGATTATTTTATCTTAACATTAGTTTATATACAGTGAGTATACACAGCTAATAACACACTCTATGACTAGCTACCCTTACATACTCCACAATGTCATCAAATTGTAATAACAAGAGGTGCTTCGTTTTCATCTTTCCACTGAGCTGGACAAAGAGTTCCTATTATTTATGAACAAAGCAACTCTTTTTTAGATGGGAAAATTTAGCCCTTTTGAGTTCAAATGAAGAGAGGCGACATAGTGGAAGGGCTAAACCTGGAGTCCTACTGATACGGTTTGAATCCTTCTTAGCTGTATGACTTTGGCAAGTTACTCTCTTGTGCCTCAATTTCTTTATCTGTAAAACGAGAGTAATTACCCTTACGTCGTAGGTGTCTGAGGTATGTGTAAGTTCATACGCAGAAATTGCTTAAACAATGACATGTTATAAATATTCAGAAGATGTTAGCCAGAGTGACTGGTTTCTCAGGTTCAAGTAAGCCAACATTTATAAAACCACAAATGCTTCCCTCCAAAAAAAAACCCAAGCCCTAGTCATTTAAATTGGTTTTCTAGTCCACATTAAAATATGAGACTACAGCCATCAACAATAATTTATTGTTCTATATCTTAAAGTGTGATTCCAGAATCATTGCATCAGAATCACAGGAGAAGTTCTTTATAAAGCGAGTATCTGGTCCAGACCTGGCAGGCCTACTGAACCAGGAGTTCCAAGACAGCCCTGTAATCTGCATTTTATTTTTTTAAAAGATTTTATTTATTTATTAGAGAGAGAGAGAGAGAGCATGAGTGCAAGCAAGCGTGAGCAGGGGGGAGCAGCAGAGGGAGAAGCAAACTTCCTGCTGATTAGGGAGCCCCACCCACACTGGATGGGCGGAAGCCAGCCAGGAACTTACTGAGCCAACCAGGCACCCTCCATAATCTGCATTTTAATATGCACACTTAATGATTCTTTTTAACACAAAATTGAGATTCCTACTGTGTACAAGTTACAAATGTTCTTTAACTCTTATGGGAGAGCTCTTAACTATTAATTTTATTTGTAATTGGAAAAATAAAACTCTATTTTTAAAAGAACCAACTTAATGTATAGCAGAAACCCTTTGCCTATATCTCAAAACATTCGTGGAAAGGACACAAAAGTCTTTTATGAGCTCAAAAACTACAAAAATAATTGATACTGACAAGCCTTGAGGAACCAAAAGAGAAAGTGACTCACTGTCATGCTTCAGGCCTTTCTAGAGAAAGAACATAATCACAAATTTAGAAATTTAATCTAATTTGAATTCATCACAAAGGATATTCAAGGCAGGATTAAATCTATTTTTCTTGATCACTGAGTTAAGGAAATTTTTCTTAGACTATCCTATTAAATTAACATAACTGAAAATGTTAATCCCCCAAGTATATTATGGATAAAACAGAATTTTGAAATAAATTTGTAAACTTGGTTGTCTGCTCTCATATGATACTTGTAGAAATACAAATTGGTACAATCTCTATGAAGGACATTGTGCAATATTTTTCAAAATTTCAAAATCCCAAAGTTTTTGATGTTGAAATTCTACTTGTAGATGATTATCCTACAAATGTACTCATTCATGTGCAAAATGAAGTATGAAGACTTTTGTCAGTTGCAGAGTTGTTTGTAAAAAAAAAAAAAAAAAAGAAAGAAAGAAAAAAGAATTAAAAACAACCAAAGAGGACATGGTAAATAGATTATGGTACATCCAGACTGTAAAATACTATGCAGCTCTCTATGTACTAATTAATATATAGTGATATCCAAAGTATGTTTAATAGGAAAAAAGTTCCATTGAAAAGAACCAATGTTAAAGGAATGACTCATTCTAGAGCTGAGGCTGAAAAAAATATAAAAGCCTGCAACATCTTTTGGTGTCAGAAAGTAAACAAACTGCTTAGGGGCACCTGAGTGGCTCAGTTGGTTAAGCGTTTGCTTTGGGCTCAGGTCATGATCCCAGGGTCTTGGGATTGAGTCCCCCATGGAGCTCCTTGCTCAGTGGGGAGTTTGCTTCTCCCTCTACCCCTCCTCTCTGCTCTTGTGCACTCACTCTCTCTCTCCTTCTCTCAAATAAATAAACTCTTAAAAAAAGAAAGAAATGCTTTAAAAAATATGGGAACATGTTAAAAGGACTCAGGAGACAGCTTGAAGGGGTTCTCTTGGCTGAATCTGGAACAATGGATCATAAACCATCAAATAAGAAAAGAATCCATGAGCCCTTAATGATGCTAAAAATATAAGTAAATAAAGGTATGGGAGGGAAGGACAGAGTTAGGAAATCACTATTTTGCAACCATAGTAGTGATAATTGGTTCAGGCAATAATCATCAGTAGGTCCTAAAACCACCGAGCAAAAATCTGATGGCGAACAGAATCTTGAAATATCTAAGATACTCACCAACGAGGGGCGCCTGGGTGGCTGAGTCAGGTAAGCATCCCGCCCTTGGTTTCTGCTCAGGTCCTGATCTCATGGGCTCTGCGTTAGGATGAGCTGAGCCTGGAGCTTGCTTGGGATTTTCTCTCTCCTCACCCTCCGTCCCACCCTCTCCCCGCCTCACACATGCAGCCTCTCTCCCAATGAACAAACAAAATTTTTACAAAAAGATACCTACCAAGTAAGAAGAGACAAATGGTAACTTTACAGCAGAGACACCCAGGAAAACCATCAAAACTGGTGCCAACTGATACGGTATTGTGCCTGCCAAAAATCGATAACCTGAATCTATCCATGAGGGAAGAATCAGAAAAACCATAATGAGGGATATTCTTTAAAAACAAAACAAAACCAAAAAGCAAAAGCCAAACAAGAAACTACCCTATGCTCTTCAAATGACAGTGTCAGGAGAAACAAAGGAAAGTGGAGGGACTGTTTCAGAATTAAGATGATTCAAGAAACATGACAATCGCAGTGCCATCCACAGGGGTGTTAAGTTAAGCTGCCGGCTCTTGATTTCTGCTCAGGTGATGACCTCGGGGTCTGGGACTGAGCCCCCCGTGGGGCTGTGCCAAGCATGGAGTCAGCTCAAGGATTCTCTCCCTCTGCCCTTCCCCCTACTCACACACTTTCTCTGTCTCAAATACATTCAAAAAATAATAATAATAAAATGCAATATGTAATCCTGGACCAATGCATTGTGGAAACAATACATTTTGCTTCGAAAGGGTAGTGAAATTTGAAGAAAGATTGTAAATTTTCTATACTTGACAATTATACTACGGTTATGTAAGAAAATCAGAATAAGAAATTCCAACAAATTTAGGAAAAGATTGATAGTTCTGTAGCCATAGGACCAAGTTGCAACCAGAACCAGTTTTAAACACATTCAGTGGATAAACACAAATCATCTTGGTGAACGGGCTTCCACAAGCCAAGCAGTCATCATCGCTTCGGAAAGTCGGTGGAGCCGGGCTGCTGAACTCACTCCAAAAAAGATGCCCCAGAGTACCCAGCAATCCACACGGTCATGAAGTAACCAAGCTTCTAGGGATAGTGCCAAGCTGCATGTGTCTCTGCAGCCCGCCCACCTTGACCTCCATGTTTCCCAGAGACCCAGCAGTTTGCTTTGCTCAATTTTGCCTGACCAGTATTCATCTTTTTATTTTAAAAATTGAGTGGTAGGGATGGCTGGGTGGGTCAGTGGTTGAGCATCTGCCTTCGGCCCAGGGTGTGATCCTGGGGACCCGGGATCGAGTCCCACGTCGGACTCCCTTCATGGAGCCTGCTTCTCCCTCTGCCTGTGCCTCTGTGTCTCTCTCTCGGTGTCTCTCATGAATGAATAAATAAAATCTTAAAAAAAAAAAATAAAAATTGAGTGGTAGTTTCATTATCTTGTAATTCTTGAACTTCCCCCCAGGTCATTTTGAAAATTCATTGTTGGCAGAATTCCAGGTAATATTTGGGCCAACAGTTGTGCTTGACTGGGCCCCTTGTGTCCAAGCTTTGTCAGTCAAGGTCAGCTGCTAAATGAATCAGTTTCAATAACCATTCGATCTCTTTTTTCACTGAATTTTTGTTAGTGTATTTGTAACCAAGTAGGTCTTTACATAAGATCATTAGGCTTAGGTTTTTGTTCTAAGTAATCAGACCTTTTGGTTTAGAATAACACCACTTGGTAATTACACCGAAGTGTGTAATGAGGTTATTAGACCTTTTGCTTTCAAAGTCTACCATTTGAAAATGTTTGCCATCAACCTGCTTATTCTCCTGCTGCATGCTTTGGTTTTTGTGATGTTTTGTTGTTGTTGTTGTTTCTTAAGATTTTACTTCTTTTTTTTTTTTTTTTTTTTTTTTTAAGATTTTACTTCTTTATTTGAGAGAGAGAGAGGCCCCTGGCACCATGACCTGAGCAGAAGTCAGACACAACTAACTGACCAATCCAGCCAGGTGCCCCATCTTTCATTTTGAATCAGTCTTTTGCTCATGCATGATTTTGTATTCGTATGCACTGGCCATTTGAAAAATATTAAGTCATTGAGTTTTATGGATCTTCCAAATGTTGACAATTTGATTATATGTTACCAAATATCACATTTGTTTAATACCACTGTCAACATCAGAAAGGTCTTTCTATTGGTATATACTTAGCAGTTGAATTTCTGGGTCATAGAATATGAGAACATTCAACTTTATAAGGCTATGACAAATTATTTTCTAAAGTGATGTTCCCAATTTATAATCGCACAAGCAATTTTATAAAAGATCTCATTGGGCAGCCCGGACGGCTCAGCAGTTTAGCGCGGCCTTCAGCCCAGGGTGTGATCCTGGGGTCCCGGGATCGAGTCCTACATCGGGCTCCCTGCATGGAGCCTGCTTCTCCCTCTGCCTGTGTCTCTGCCTCTCTCTCTCTCTCTCTCATGAATAAATAAATAAAATCTTTAAAAAAAAAAATCTCATTGATCCACATTTTTTTCTGATACTTGGTAGTTTTAATTTGTACCAGCCACACTGTGTAAAAAAGTATCTCACCGTGGTCTTGAGCTGCATTTTTCTGATAATGAATTTGAGCAACACTTTATATTATTCTCTTATGTGAGATAGATGACATACCTTTTATTCTTCTCTTTTTTCCTGTTTTATTGAGATAATTCCCATTCTGTACAATTTACCCTTTTAAAGTGTACAGTTGAGGGACTTCTGATGTATTCACAGGAACTGTACAGCCATCATTGAAATCCAGTTTAGAACATTTTTATCACCTCAAAAAAAAATCTTGGGGCCCCCGAATGGCTCAATCAGTTGGGGATCTGTCTTCAGCTCAGGTTA
The DNA here is from genome assembly GCF_048418805.1 of Vulpes vulpes. Taxonomy (NCBI): domain Eukaryota; kingdom Metazoa; phylum Chordata; class Mammalia; order Carnivora; family Canidae; genus Vulpes; species Vulpes vulpes. The sequence goes on along the minus strand of NC_132784.1, from coordinate 32,890,481 downwards.
TAGTCCCAGGGTCCTGGGATTGAGCCCCACGTTGGGCTCCCTGCCCTCTCCCTTTGCCCCTCTCCACCACTCATTCTGTCTTTCTGAAATTAATAGATAAAATATTTTTTTTAAAATTTTTGTACTTTCTACCTTTCTACCTTTCTTTCCTTTGCCACCTAATACCAGCAACCCCATCCCCACACAACCACTAATCTATTTTCTGTCTCTATAGATTTGCCTGGACATTTTATATAGAATCACATAATATGTGACCTCCTATGACCAGCTTCTTGCACTTAGTATTTTGTTTTCTAGGTTTATCCATGTTGTATCATCCTTTTTATTGCTAAATATCCCATTTGAATGGATATACCACATTTTCTTATCTGTTTACAAATTCATGGACATTCAGAGTTAAATTAAAATCCTGGTCTAGCCTGGGTGGCTCAGTGGTTGAGCATCTGCCTTTGGCTCAGGGCATGATCCGAGGGTCCTGAGATCAAGTCCCATATCGGGTTCCTTGTGGGGAGCCTGCTTCTCCCTCTGCCTGTGTCTCTGCCCCTCTCTCTCTGTCTCTCTCTCTCTCTCTGTCTCTGTCTCTGTCTCTCATGAGCAAATAAATAAAACCTTCAAAAAAAAAAAAAAACGAAAAAATCCTTGTATAAAGTTAAGGGCTATAATTAAAGAACCTCCTAATCTTCAGAATAGCACAAATTTTACTACAGAATCTGAGACTCTAAAGATCTTTATTACTCTGGACTGTAGATCCATCCCAACTAATTTAAAGGGAAAAATGTTTGAAATCAGCAAGACACGAAAGAGGAGATTTTAAAAATATAGCGGTGAAAAACTTCTAAATACAAGGGAAAAAATATACTACATAAAGCAATTATAAAAGCCTTTCTTTTAAGGGTAGACTATAGACAGATTCAAAACTGTAACATAAGTAAAAATACAAAACAGACTTTAGGAAACTTTCAAACGGTACTCTTGATTAGATAGAGTACCTGAGGTGAAAGGAGCCTTGCCTTCTGTTTTTATAAATGGGTTCACACCTAAATTAGACAATTTAATTTAAAAATTAATTAAAAATGTGAGATTGCCAATTTGGAGGATATCTAATATGTTGCTCAACATTTCCAGATAGCTTTAAAAAGTAACAAGCTAGAAACCAATACATCTTGTGGCTCTCTTGGTGAAATAACCCAAAATGTCTCTTCTCTAAGATATGGGAGCCTGTAGATAAGGATATTTATAAATATAGTGAGCAGAAGGGTCGTTAAACAAACTGTGTACCACACGGCAACTATCCATCCATAAATCTACCCAGTGATGCAGCTCCAAGGTAGAAGAGGGCACCTAATAATCCCCAGTCCTTGTTCTAATTCCCTAGAGGAACAAAATTCCTGTGTATCATTCTATCTAACATTAGCTTCACCTCTATCACAGAGCAAAAATTTTAAGTTGTCTAAAAGGAAGAAAAAAGACAAATTGACTTTTCATGAGAAAAGAAGAAGTTTTTTATTAATGTAAAAATGACGGAGCCAGAATTGTTCTGAAAAAAAAAAAATGGACAAGATAAATTTGAATATATAGAGTAAATTCTGAAAGGCTCAAAGAAAAATAAACTTCATTTTCTTTGGTTTAATAGAACCATGCAAGTCGTCAAAACCTTTAACAATTCAATGTCTTGGCTATAATTGATATTTTGAGAGAACTGTCAGAAAAATATTATTGCGGCACCCCCGTGATGCAGTTGGTTAACCATCCAAGTCTTGGTTTTGGCCCAGATCATGATCTCAGGGTTATGAGATTGAGCCCCACTTCAGGGAGCCTGCTCGGGATTCTCTCTCTTTTCCTTTCCTTCTCCCTGCCCCTCCCCACCCCCGCACTCTCTCTCTTAATCTCTCTCAAATAAATAAATAATTCTTAAAAAATAAAAGACGAAAAATATTCTTACTCTCTGTGATACAATATTGTGCAGAAAACAATCAAAATAGCAGAAACAGAGTGCTATCCTTGTTGAAAAGGCCCATTTTCGAGGTCAGCTCTTGGCTGGCATCTGGGAACTTAGGTTTCCGGAGGGTTCCAACATCAAATGATGAGAATGACTCACTGAACTTTTTGTACAAACAATATGTTTTTTGCTAAATACTTGATTTTCCTTTTGGGAGCCTGGAATTTGGGTACGTGCCAGGCAGGGGCTACCTACACAATTAGCTCCTACTGGAAGCCCAAGCACTGAATCTTTTTTTTTTTTTTTTAAGATTTTATTTATTTATTCATGAGAGATACATAGAGAGAGGCAGAGACACAGGCAGAGGGAGAAGCAGGCTCCATGCAGGGAGCCCGACGTGGGCCTCGGGACTCCATCCCGGGACCCCAGGATCACGCCCTGGGCGCTGAACCACCTGAGGATCCCCCCAGCACTGAATCTTTAATGAGTTTCCAGGTTTGGCAGCATTGCATACACGTTGCCACAACTCATTGCTAGGAGAATTAAGCACGTCCTGTGTGACTTCCCTGGGCGAGGACCCCTGGAAGCCTGTCTAGTTTCTCCCAGACTGTGTTCAAGTGCTTTTTCTCCTCGTTGATTTTGCTCGGTATTATCTACACTCTTTAGCTATGAGGACTGCTGTATGCTGAGTCCTGTGAGCCTTCCTAGTGAATCACTGTCACCTGGGGGTGGTCTTGGGGGTCTCTGATCCTACAAATGTAGTAAGTGAGATCTAGTTTTAGAGAAGAATATAGTGCAGCTCTTATACTTGGTCAGATTATAGTGCACCTTGATGTGAGAACTCATATACTATATATGATTTGGGCAACTACCCTCCCCAAATAGTTTCAGTTCCAGAATTCCTAGGGATGAAAGACAAGACCCCACAGACCAGAAATTTTAACTTGGAGCAGAGCCCATAGCTTACAGTTTGATTTTTTTTCCCCTTAATTACTTAAATCTTTATTTTTGTACAAACATGAACATGTTAGGCCATGCTCTAGAGATTTTAACTCATTAAAAAAACATTGCCTATCAAGCCTATCCCTTAAAGAAGCAGCAAAATAGAGGGTGGATGGGTGGGGGGAAAAAAAGAAAAATAAACTTCCTTGCCTCAAGAGCAATTACAGGCATCAAAACATGTCAAAATAGCCTCAGATCTCATACTAGCTGTCAAGTCTGTGTTGCTACACATGATAAATCACTGTGACTAGCAGACTCCACTCAATATTTTTTACTTATTAAGTAATTATGAATTATCATTATTTTCTCCTTATATAACCAAATACTGCTGTAGCAACTCCATAACCTTACCCTGTGAAGGAGAGTCCCATACATGTATAATCCAAGAAAATTTCCATGATCAGAACACAACTTTTTGTTGTTGTTTGCTTTTTTGTTGTTTTTAACAACAAACTTACTGCTTTTTTAAAATGAGAGATTTTTCCCAAAACTGAAGAATAAGAAACCAATCCAGTGTCCGTGCATTCCCAACTGCAGTCTTGATTCTGGGATACCTCCTTCACCCTCAGACCAAGTTGGCTCCCTAGGAATCCAGTGGTGGTCTGTCAGTTAAGGGTTCCTCCCTGCTGGGTTTTCACTGCACCTCCTCTGAGTTTTAGGGATGGATTCTGCAGGCTTTTTCATCGTGGACATGGTCCTCTTCCCCTTCTTCCATTGCCATGGAGACATGGACAAAGTGATTTAAGAAGGAGGTTGAGGATTATATTAAAAGTATGAAAAGGGGCACCTGGGTGGCTTAGTCAGTTGAGCAACAGACTCTTGGTTTCGGCTGAGGTCATGATCTCGGAGTAGGAAGAGTGAGCCCATGTTGGGCTCTGAAATCAGTGAGGAGTCTGCCTCTCCTCTCCTTTTGCCCCCTCCTCCAATCACGCACCCTCTTTGAAATAAATCTTTAAAAAAATGGGGCACCTGGATGACTCAGTGGTTGAGTGTCTGCCTTTGGTTCAGAGCGTGACCCCCCCCAAGGTCCTGGGATCGAGTCCCACGTCGGGCTTCCTGCATGGAACCTGCTTCTCCCTCTGCCTATGTCTCTGCTTCTTTCTGTGTCTCTCATGAATAAATAAATAAAATCTTTAAAGAGAAAGAAATAAAAATAAAAACTTACTATGAAGCCACTGTAATCAAGAGAACGTGTTATGGCTGAAAGATAGAGCTGTAGATCAAAGGTGCAAAATCACAGTCCTGAAAGAGACCCACACATGTATGGCCCACTGACCCTCCACAAAGACACCTCCACGTGAGATGACCTCCTATGGTCACCTGAACCTCCACAAAGATGCAATTCAGTGGAGAAAGGATGGCTTTCATTTTCTTTTGTACTTTTAAGAATTTATTTTTATTGAAATATAGTTGATACCCAATATTGCATTAGTTTCGGGTGTACAGCATAGTGATTCCACAAGACCACACGTTACTCTATGCTCACTACACGTGTAGCTACCATCTGTCACCATCTGACTCTACTATAACACCACTGACCCTGTTGCTCATGCTGTATCTTTTATCCCCCTTACTGATTCATCCCATCACTGCAAGGCTGTGTCTCCCACTCCCCTTCATGCATTTTGCCTATTTCCCCACCCCCCTTCCCTCTGGCAACCAATGATTTAATTTATAGGTCTGATATATTTTTTAAAGATTTTATTTATTTATTCATGAGAAACACAGAGAGGGAGAAAGGGAGAGGCAGAGACACAGGCAGAGGGAGAAGCAGGCTCCTTGCAGGGAGCCCGACATGGGACTCGATCCCGGGTCTCCAGGATCAGGCCCTGGGCTGAAGGTGGGGTAACCCGCTGAGCCACCTGGGCTGCCCCTATACATCTGATATTATGACAACTTTTTAAGAATTTTTATTCCAGTGTAGTTAACATAGAGTGTTATATCAGTTACAGGTGTACAATGTAGTGGTTCAATAATTCTACACCTTACTCAGTGTTCATTGTGATAAGTGTACTCTTAATCCTCTTCTTCTAGTTCACCCATCCCTGCCCCACCCCCATAACCGTTAGTTTGTTCTCTATGGTTCAGGGTCTCTTTTGTTTCTCTATTTTTTTTTTGCTTTGTTTGTTTTGTTTCTTAAATTTCACATATGAGTGAAATCATATGGTATTTGTCTTTCTCTGACTGACATCACTAAGCATTATACTCTACATCCATGTTGTTGCAGATGGCAAGATTTCATTCCTTTTTATAGCTGAGTAATATTCATGTACATCTATGATATATATTGATAAAGATATTGATATGGATATATACCACTTCTTCTTTATCCATTCATCTATGGATGGGCACTTGGGCTGCTTCCATAGCTTGATTATTATAAATAATGCTGCAGTAAACATAGGGGTGCATATATCTTTTTGAATTAGTGTTTTCGTATTCTTTGGGTAAATACCCAGTAGTGGAATTATTGGATCATACGGGAATTCTATTTTTAATTTTTTGAGGAATCTTCATACTCTTTTCCACAGTGGCTGCATGAGTTCATGTTCCTACCAATAGTACACATGGGTTCCTTTTTCTCTACATCATTGCCAAGACTTGTTTCTCATGTTTTTGACTTCAGCCATTCTGACAAACGTGAGGTGATATCTCATTGTGGTATTGATTTGCATTTCCCTTATGACTAGTGATGTAGAGCATAAATTCATGTGTCTGTTGGCCATCTATATGTCTTCTTTGGAGAATGCTCATGTCTTCTGCCAATTTTTAAATTAGATTATTTCTTTTTTTTTCGTGTTGAGTTTAAAAGCTCTTTATATATTTTGTATACTGACCCTTTATCAGATATGTCACTTGCAAGTATCTTCTCCCATTCAGTTGGTTGTCTTTTAGTTTTGTTGATTGTTCCTTTGCTGTGCAGAAGCTTCTTATTTTGATGTAGTCCTGGTCATTTATTTTGATTTTGTTTTCCTTACCTCAGGAGACATATCTAGAAGAATGTTGCTATTGCCAATGTCAGAGAAATTACTGCCCCTGCTGTCTTCTAGGATGTTTATGGTTTCAGGTCTCACATTTGGGTCCTTATTCCCTTTTGAATATATATTTGATATGGTGTAAGAAAGTGGCACAGTAAATAAACAAAAGATAAACAACAACAAAAAAAGAAAGCGGCACAGTTTCATGCCTCTGCACGTAGCTGTTCAGTTTTCCCAACACCATTTGTTGAAGACACCAGCTTTTCCCTATTGCATATTATTTCCTCCTTTGTTGAAGATCAATTGACCATATAATGATGGGTTTATTTCTGGGCTTTCTATTCTGTTCTGTTGACTTTATATGTCTGTTTTTGTTCTGGTACCATACCATTTGATTACTACAGCTTTGTAGTCTTAAAATCTGGAATTGTGATACCACCAGTTTTTCTTCTTCTTTTTCAAGATTTGGCTATTCAGGGTTTTTTTGTGATTCCATACAAATTTTAGGATTATTTGTTCCTAAATAATTGGTATTTTGATAAGCATTGGATGAAATGTGTAGATTGCTTTAGGTCATATGGACATTTTAACGGGATTTGTTCTTCCAATCCATGTGCGTGGAATATCTTTCCACTTGTTTGTATCATCTTCAATTTCTTTCAACAATATTTTACAGTTTTTAGAGTACAGACCTTTGACCTCCTTGGAGAAATTTATTCCTAGGTATTTCATTACTTTTGGTGCAATTGTACACGGATTGTTTCCTTAATTTAGCTTTCTACTACTCCATTATTAGTGTATGGAAATGTGACAGATTTCTTTTTTTTAAATATTTTATTTATTTATTTGAGAGACAGAGAGCAAGCAAGCACATGAATGGAGGAGGGGCAGAGGGAGAAGCAAACTCCCTGTGAAGCAGGGACCCAGATATGGGACTCAATCCCAGGACTCTGGGATCATGACCTGAGCTGAGGGCAAACGCTTAACTGACTGAGCCACCCAGGTGCCCTACAATGGATTTCCTAATATTGATTTTGTATCCTGCGACCTTACTGAATTTATTTATCAATTCTAGTAGTATCATGTTATTAGCAAATAGTGAAAGTTTTACTATTTCCTTATCAATTTAGATGCCTTTTAGTTCTTTTTCTTCTGATTGCTGTGGCTCAGACTTCCAATACTATGTTGAATAAAAGTGATGAGAATGGACATCCTTGTCATATTCCTGAAATTGAAGGAAAAGTTCTCAGTTTTTCCCCAATGAGTATGATGTACACTGTGAGTTTTTTAGATATGGTCTGTATTAGGTTGAGATATGTTTCCTCTAAACCTAATTTGTTAAGGATTTTTTTTTCAAGATGTATTTATTTATTTGAAGAAAGAGAGAGCAAGCAGTGTGGGGGAGGGGCAGAAGGCAGAAGGAGAAGGAAAGAGAGAATCCTGAAGTAGACATTCCACTGAGCAAGGAGTCTGATGCGGGGCTTGATCCCAGGATCTGAGATCATGACCTGAGGTGAAATCAAGGGTCAGATGCTTAACTGACTGAGCCACCAGGTGCCCCTACAGTCTTTGTTTTAAAGTCTACTTTGCATGACATAAATATTGCTACCCCAGCATTGTTTTCACTGCCATTCGCATGATAAATGGTATTCCAGCCTTTCACTTTTAATCTACATTTGTCTTTAGGTCTGAAATGAGTCTCTTGTAGTCAGCATACAGATGGGTCTTGCTTTTTTAATCTGTTCTGTCACCCTGTGTCTTTTCATTGGAGCTTTTAGTCCATTTAATGTTCAAAGTACTTATTGATAGGTATGTATGTATATCATTTTGTTATTTGTTTTGTGGTTGTTTTTGTAGTTCTCTGATTTTTTCTTCTCTTGCTCTCATAGTTTTCTGGCTTTCTTCAGTCATATACTTGGATTCCTTTCTCTTTACATTTTTGTGTATCTTTTACTGGTTTTTAGTGTTTGGTTGCCATTAGGTTTATGTATGCCATCTTATGCATATAGTAGATAGCAACTTAATCTACATTAAGGTGATGGTTGCTCTAGCCCAACAATCTTTTTAATCCTCTCTTTGCCACATTTTAGGTATATGGTGTCATACTTTACATCCTTTAGTGAATCCTTTAATTCATTTTTATAGATCTGTTTAATTGAACTGTTTTCATGCTTCCCACTTTTCTCACTCCTACTTTTGGTCTTTCCTTTGCACTGAGAGTCCCCATTAACATTTCTTGTAGGACTGGTTTATTGGTGATGAATTCCTTTAACTTTTATTTATCTGGGAAATTCTTTATCTCTCCTTCTGTCCTGAATGGTAGCCTTGCTGGATAGAGTATTCTTGGCTGCAGATGTTTTTCTTCCAGAACTTAGAATGTGTAATGCCACTCACTTCTGGCCTGCAAATTTTCTGCTGAAAAATCAGCTGATAGCCTTATGCACTTTCTCTCCTATGTAACTGTTTTCTTTTCTTTTTTTTTTTTTTTTATTTATTTATGATAGTCACACACAGAGAGAGAGAGAGGCAGAGACACAGGCAGAGGGAGGAGCAGGCTCCATGCACTGGGAGCCCGACGTGGGACTCGATCCCAGGTCTCCAGGATCGCGCCCTGGGCTAAAGGCAGGCGCCAAACCGCTGCGTCACCCAGGGATCCCTGTAACTGTTTTCTTTTGCTGCTATTAATATCCTCTATTCCTACTTTTTGCCATTTTAATTACTGTGTGTCTTGTTGTGGACCTCCTTGGGTGGATTTTGTTGGGACATCTTTATGCCTTCTGTGTCTGGACTTCATTCCTCCCACCCCCCAGATTTGGGAAGTTTTCAGCTATTAATTCTTCAAATACATTTTCTGTACCCTCTTCTCTCTTATCCCCTAATGGGATCCCTATAATGTGAATGTTATTATGCTTGATGGTCACTGAGTTTCCTTAGTCTATTTTCATTTATTTTTATTGGTTTTCTCTTCTTTCAGCTTGAGTGCTTTCTGTTACTCTGTCCTCCAGAGTAAAACTGATCTGTTTCTCTGCTTCATCTAATCTATTATTTATTCACTCTAGTATATTTTTTATTTCACTTATTGAATTCTTCATCTCTGATTGGTTTATGTTTTCTATCTATTTGTTCAGGGTCTCACTGTGATCCTCCAGTCTTTTCTCAAGTCCAGTGAATATCTTTATGACCATTACTTTAAGTTTTCTATCAGGCATATTATTTATCTCTATGTCATTTACCTCTCTTGCTGTGGTTTTTCTGTTCTTTCATTTAAGACATATTCCTCTGTCACCTCACTTTGTCTAACTTTCTATGTCTGTTTCTTTGTGTTAGGAAAGTCAGCTACATCTTTGGCTCTTGAAAATACTGGACCTATGAAGAAGTCCTATGGTGCCCTGCAATGCAGTGTCCCCTCTTCCCTGAAGGCTCCAGGGGTGTCTCCTATGTGTATTGTGTGGGCCCTGCTAATGTAATTGGGTCTAGTCATCTGCAGTGTCTCTCTTTCCCTGTTGTGGGCAGAGTTTGGTCCCTGTGCTAGTGGGTTAGTCTGGGGCTGTCTTGGGCTTAAGTTGAGTCACACAAGGCATTTTCCAGAGATGTGGTAGCACTGAACTGCAGGTGAACATGAGCATGGGGTGTGCAGTGTTACCACCATAGGAGAACATGGAGAGTGGGGCTTACTGTTAGCAAGTTAGGTAGGAGTGTTGGTGCCAGGATAGTTCCTGCAGGTGCCCATGTGTTTATGGGGGAATGAAGGAGGCAAGGGAGGTAAATCCCAGCTCTTTTATCTCTAGAGAAGTCTCCCAATAATCCCTTCCCATCCAGCACAGGTTCTGAGATTAGTAAATACATCTCCTTCCTACATAACCCTAAAAGTTTTCAAAGTGCTACTTCTCTGCTGTCCCTCTGCAGGCTCTTTGTTGTGTTCTCTCCTTAAGGGCAAGGACTCAGCTTCCTCTCTCCCTCCTGCCTCTCCCATGACCCCAGTGATTTTCCAAGTTCCAGGTTTTAAGCCCTGCTGATTGCAGGGCTGAAATTCAGCCCTTCTGACTTTCAAAGCCAAATGCTATGGAGATTCATGTTCCCCATGTGGGCTCCCTGGTGTTAAGAGTCTGTTTCCCTCCCTTTCTGTGCCCATGGCTCCCTTTCTTGCACAGACAGTCCGACAGATTCATCTAGCTCCCACCCTCCAATCTCTCCCCTTGCCACCTTTTTTGATGTGGCTTCTCTACATTTAGATGTGGAGAGTGTATTCTACTAGTCTTTGGGCTATTTCCTGGGTTATTTACACTGATGTGTTATCTAGTTCTATCAAAGGAATGAGGTGAGCTTAGGGTCCTCTACTCTGCCATCTTCCTAGGAAGTCTTCATGGTAACACTTGAAGATAGAAAATGTGCCAGTGTTCAGTTTATTGCTTCTCAGCTCCAAATGCTGCCTTTATTGTGTCTGAAAATTGAGATGAGCCCTTTAAAATGTATCCTTATAGATCTTGGAAACTAGCCCTTTATCTGATACATCATTTGCAAATATCCTCTCCCATTCTGTAGGTTGTCTTTTGGTTTTGTTGACTGTATCCTTTGCTGTACAAAAGCTTCTTATCTGGATGAAGTCCCAATAGTTCATTTTTGCTTTTGTTTCTTTTGCCTTTGTGGATGGATCTTGCAAGAAGTTACTGTGGCTGAGTTCAAAAAGGGTGTTGCCTGTGTTCTCCTCTAGGATTTTGATGGAATCTTGTCTCACATTTAGATCTTTTATCCATTTTGAGTTTATCTTTGTGTATGGTGAAAGAGAGTGGTCTAGTTTCATTCTTCTGCATGTGGATGTCCAATTTTCCCAGCACCATTTATTGAAGAGACTGTCTTTCTTCCAGTGGATAGTCTTTCCTCCTTTATTGAATATTAGTTGACCATAAAGTTCAGGGTTCACTTCTGGGTTCTCTATTCTGTTCCATTGGTCTATGTGTCTGCTTTTGTGCCAGTACCACACTGTCTTGATGACCACAGCTTTGTAGTACAACCTGAAATCTGGCATTGTGATGCCTCCAAATATAGTTTTCTTTTTTAAAATTCCCCTGGCTATTTGGGGTCTTTTCTGATTCCACACAAATCTTAAAATAATTTGTTCTAACTCTCTGAAGAAAGTCCATGGTATTTTGATAGGGATTGCATTAAACGTGTAAATTGCCCCGATGTTTCTAACAGCAATGTCCACAATAGCCAAACTGTGGAAGGAGCCTCGGTGTCCATCAAAAGATGAATGGATAAAGAAGATGTGGTCTATGTGTACAATGGAATATTACTCAGTCATTAGAAATGACAAATACCCACCATTTCCTTCGATGTGGATGGAACTGGAGGGTATTATGCTGAGTGAAATAAGTCAATCGGAGAAGGACAAACATTATATGTTCTCATTCATTTGGGGAATATAAATAATAGTGAAAGGGAATATGAGGGAAGGGAGAGAAAATGTGTGGGAAATGTCAGAAAGGTAGACAGAACATAGACTCCTAACTCTGGGAAATGAACTAAGGGTGTTGGAAGGGGAGGAGGGCGGGGGGTGGGGGTGAATGGGTGACGGGCACTGACGGGGGCACTTCACGGGATGAGCACTGGGTGTTATTCTGTATGTTGGCAAATTGAACACCAATAAAAAATAAATTTATTATTAAAAAAATAAAAATAAAAATAAAATGTATCCCTTATGCAGAGTTGCAGATTGTTAAGCTGTGTCAGTAGAGGGCACTGAAGATACGAGAGGAAGGAGCTTCCGTCTGGTTGCAATGAGCTTATTCAGCAAGTTCCTGCATTGTGCAAGGCTTTTTTAGCATCCAGTTTCTACAGTGCCACTAAGTCAGCACCAGCTTTTCCTGGCAACCACCTCAGATGATTTTACAGTGGGAGGTCTTCCTTGAGACACATCTTTTTGAACAGGCTTCCTGGGCAGGATGCTTTCTAGGAAGTTCCACCAGCACTGCACCAGAGTGACTTATTTTACAGTCAGGGACCATTGGAGTCATTCTCTCCAGCAAGGTCTGGTTATCTGTGGTGGGGACGACTCTTCCTCAGGTTCTCTGTGTCAGCCATAGGGATTGTGGTAGCTCCATTTATCTGCTTCTATCTTCTTGTATATTTACTTTCCACTACCCAATCCCTGTTGCTGCAGTCCCCTGTAGTAGTTAATAGTTTTTTATATTACAGGTATCTCATTTAAATTTCTTTATAGGGCAGCCCCAGTGGCGCAGCGGTTTCAGCCCAGGGTGTGTTTGGCCCCGCCTGCAGCCCGGGGTGTGATCCTGGAGACCCAGGATCGAGTCCCACGTCGGGCTCCCTGCATGGAGCCTGCTTCTCCCTCTGCCTGTCTCTCTCTCTGTGTCTCTATGAATAAATAAATAAAATCTTTGTTTTTAAAAAAAAATAAAATAAAATAAATTTCTTTATAGTTTCTGTCTCCTGATTGGGCCCTAACTGATACAAATAAAGAACATACATTCTCTATCACTTAACTCTTGACATATAGTAAGAATATATATGATAGCCACCATCTTAAAATTCTCTGCTTGATTTTATTACTTTTTAGCTAATTATATTTCATATATCATATTTCATTCTAAATAAAAGGTGAATAGTAGTTCATTCCTTCATTTAATTAGGGATCTTCTATGTGTCAGTCTGCATTGAAAGGGCCTATAGATACAACAGGAGAAAGGAGTTGTATAGATACAACAGGAGAAAAAAATCCAGCAAAAATCACTATTCTCATAGAGCTCACATTCTACTGGGGTACCAAATCCAGGTAAGCAATTAAAATATGTAGTGTGCTAAATAGTGATAAGTTCTAAGAATAAAAATAAAGTAAGAAAGGGATATGAAATTTTAGGGACGAGTTAGCTGAAATGAAAGGCCCAGGAAGACTTTACTGAAATTGTGACTTTTGAATGAAGATTTGCAGAGATGATTGAGTGGGCCCTGTGGCTTTCTGGAAAGAATATTCCAGGTAGAGGGAACAGCATGGATAAAGGCCCACATTAGTACGCTAATATGTCAAGGTATAATAAGGACACTAGTGTGGCTGGGCACAGGTAATGGTGTTGGACAGAGTAAGGGAAGAAATAGGAGATGAGCTGACAGAAGTTGCAAAAGAGGGCCAGATGCCGATGGGTCTTCTAGGTCATAGGATTGACTTTAGCTTTTCTTCTGAGACAGGAGGCTACCAACATTATCAACAATATAATGTTATTGTAAGAGTTCTTGTTTCTGCTTACAAAATATTGATTACAAAAATATTTGGTATTTTATAACAGAAAAACAAAAAGAACCCTGTAAGATTGTTTTGTAAGTGAAACCCCATTTGCAGCAACAGGGATAGAATTTCAGAAAACAATGTGAAAAGTACTTTTGTACTATGTTTTACATGTAATTTTAAATGAACATCTCGATTCAATTAAATCTAATACTGTGTAAGATTCCTTGGCATCTTGAGAATCACTGTGAGGTTACTGAGCCTTAGGCAGTAATAGTCCTATTTACAATTGTTTGGCAGTCAAATAAATGCTCAAAACTTTTTTTTTTTTTTGTATTTTATAAATACTATTAAGAATGCGGTTCTTCCAGTGGTGGCCCAAGAGCCAGGGAGTTTACTTTTATACAATTTAGGCTTTGTGGTATGTGATGTTGTCTGGGGGTTTTCTTTGTTGGACATTTGATCAGAAGGAAATTAAACAGCTCTGAATGTATGTTTTAGAAATTTTGAAAGCAACATAAAATGTGAAGACAACTTGCCTTCTCACTAAGAGCCTAGGAAAAAATTTTTGAGGAAGACTAGTTGTAAAATATACTCCCAAAAAAATTCCTTGTCAAAAAATTATCTTTCCAAAAATATGAATTTGAATATCATATTAAATAAAATACTGAATATATACATATATGAATATCAGTATATTTGTTTTATTCTCAGAGAATGACATTAATATAAGGATCACATTAAATTGAGAGTAAGCATTACTTAAAAAAGGAACCTCTCAAATCCAGACATAAACATCACAAAGAAAAAGAGAAATATTAATTTTTTAATATTAATAATTATATTGAGCATGTATTAAATGGAAAACATTCAAATAAAGTAGAATTTTGTCTTTTTTTAAAATTTAAATTCAATTAGCCAACCTATAGTACATACTCAGTTTCTGATGTAGTGTCCAATAATTCATCAGTTGCATATAACACCCAGTTCTCATCACATCACATGCCCCCTTAATGCTCATCACCCAGGTACCCCATCTCCTACCTACCTCCCCTCCAGCACCTCTCAGTTTGTTTCCTATAGTTAAGAATCTCTCATGGTTTTTCTCCCTTTCTGATGACTTCTCATTTAGTTTTTCCTCCCTTACTATAGGATCCTCTGTGCTGTTTCTTATATTCCACATATGATTGAAATCATATGGTAAGTGTCTTTCTCCAATTGGCTTATTTCCTTCAGCATAAAGCCCTCCAGTTCCATCCACATCGATGTAAGTGGTAATTATTTATCCTTTCTAATCATTAATATATATATGTTTTATATATATATATCTTCTTTGTTCATCTGTTGATGAACATCTCAGCTCTTTTCACAGTTTGGCTACTGTAGACATTGCTGCTATGAACATTGGGGTGCAGGTGCCCTTTTGGATCACTATTTTTGTATCTTTGAGGTAAATACCTGATAGTGCAATTACTGGGTTGTAGGGTAGCTCTATTTTTGACTTCTTGAGGAAACTGCATACCATTTTCCAAAGTGGCTATACCAGCCTGCATTCCCAGAAACAGTGGACGAAGGGTCCTCTTTCTCCACATCCTCTCCAACATTTGTTGTTTCTTGTCTTGTTAATTATCACCCTTCTCGGGATCCCTGGGTGGCGCAGTGGTTTAGCACCTGCCTATGGCCCAGGGCACGATCCTGGAGACCCGGGATCGAGTCCCACGTCGGGCTCCCGGTGCATAGAGCCTGCTTCTCCCTCTGCCTATGTCTCTGCCTCTCTCTCTCTCTGTGACTATCATAAATAAATAAAAAAATTTAAAAAAATTATCACCCTTCTCACTGGTGTGAGGTGGGATCTCACTGTGGTTTTGATTTGTGTTTCCCTGATGGCAAGTGATGGAGAGCATTTTCTCATGTGCTTGTTGGCCATGTGTAGGTCTTCTTTGGAGAAATGTCTGTTCACATCTTCTGCCCATTTCTTGACTGGATTGTTTGTTTTTTGGGTTTTGGATTTGCTAAGTTCTTTATAGATCTTGGACACTAGCCCTTTATCTGATGTGTCATTTTCAAACATCTCCCATTCTGTAGGTTGTCTTTTAGTTTGGTTCACTCTTTCCTTTGGTGTGCAGAAACTTTTTATCTTGATGAAGTCCCAATAGTTCATTTATGCTTTTGTTTCCATTGCCTTTGGAGACGTGTCTATCAAGAAGTTCCTGCCACGGAGGTCTAAGAGGTTGCTGCCTATGTTCTCATCTAGGATTTTGATGGATTCCTTTCTCATACTTAGATCTTTCATTGATTTTAAGTGTATTGTTGTGAATGGTGCAAGCAAATGGTCCACTTTCATTTTTCTACAGATAGCTGTATAATTTTCCCAATACTATTTATTGAAGAGACTGTCCTTTTTCCATTGGACATTCATTCGTGTTTTGCCAAAGATTAGTTGACTATAGAGTTGAGGGTCCATTTCTGGCATCTCTATTCTGTTCCATTGATCTATGAGTCTTTATTTGTGCCAGTACCAAATTGTCTTGATGATTATAGTTTTGTAATAGAGCTTGAAGTTTGGCTTTGTGATGCCACCAGCTTTGGTTTTCTCCTTCCTTCCTTCCTTCCTTCCTTCCTTCCTTCCTTCCTTCCTTCCTTTCTTTCTCTTTCTTTCTTTCTTTCTTTCTTTCTTTCTTTCTTTCTTTCTTTCTTTCTTTCTCTTTCTTTTTTTAAAGATTTTATTTATTCATGAGCCAAACAGAGAAAAAGAGAGGCAGAGACACAGGCAGAGGGAGAAGAAGCAGGATCCATGCAAGAAGCCCGATGTGGGACTCGATCCCAGGACTCCAGGATCAGGCCCTGAGTGAAAGGCAGATGCTCAACCGCTGAGCCACCCAGACGTCCTTCTGTGCATTAATTTTGTTGCTGAATTGCTGTCTGAGTTCCAGCAGTTTTGGGGCGGAGTCTTTTGGGTTCTCCACATAAAGTATCATGTTTTCTGTGAAGAGTGAGTCTTCTTCTTTGCCAATTAGAATGCCTTTTATTTCTTTAGTTGTCTGAGCCTAGGACCTCTACTACTATGTTGAACAACAGTGGTAAGAGTGGGAATCCCTGTCATGTTCCTGACCTCAGGGGAACATCTCTCAGTTTTCCCCCCACTGAGAATGATATTCATTGTGGGCTTTTCATAGATGACTTTTATGATATTAAGTTATGTTCTCTCTATCCCTACGCTGTGGAGAATTTTAATCAAGAAAGGATGTTGTATTTTGTCAAATGCATCAAATGAGAGGGTCATATGATTCTTAGTTTGCTCACGCTGATTGATTTGTGAATGTTGAATTCAGGAATGTTTATTCCTTGCAGCCCAGGAATAAATCCCACTTGGTTGTAGTGAATAATCCTTTTTTTAAAAAAAATAATCCTTTTAATGTACTGTTGGATCCTATTGCCTGGTATCTTGGTGAGAATTTTGGCATCCATGTTCATCAGGGATATTGATCTGTAATTCTTTTTGATGAGATCTTCATCTGCTTTTGGGATCAAGGTAATAATGCTGGCCTCATGGAATGGATTTGGACGTTTTCCTTTCATTTCTATGTTTTGAAACATTCAGAAGAGTAGCTATTCCCCTGGGAAGCCATCTGGCCCTGGACTCCTGTTTTTCTGGAGGTTTTTGATGACTGCTTCAATTTCCTTGCTGGTTTTGGGTCTGTTCAGGTTTCCTCTTTCTTCTTGTTTCAGTTTTGGTAGTTTATAAATTTCGAGGATTGAATCTATTTCTTCTACATTGCCTAATTTGTTGGCATATAGTTGCTCATAACATGTTCTCAAAATTTAACTTCCTTGGTGTTAGTTGTGATCTCTCTTCTTTCATTCATACTTTTTAAACAATTTTTATTTATTTATGATAGTCACACACACACACACACAGAGAGAGAGAGAGAGAGTGAGAGAGAGGCAGAGACACAGGCAGAGGGAGAAGCAGGCTCCATGCACCGGGAGCCCGACGTGGGATTTGATCCCGGGTCTCCAGGATCACGCCCTGGGCCAAAGGCAGGCGCCAAACCGCTGCGCCACCCAGGGATCCCTCTTTCATTCATACTTTTGTTAATTTGGGTCCTTCCTCTTTTCTTTTTAATAACTCTGGCTAGGGGTTTACCCACCTTATTAATTCTTTCAAAGCGCCAGCTTCTAGTATCATTGATCTGTTCTACTATTCTAGTTTCCATTTCATTGAGTTCTGCTCTAATCTTTATTATTTCTCTTCTCCTTCTTGGTTAGGCTTTATTTGCTGTTCTATCTCCAGTTCCTTTACGTATAAGGTTAGCTTGTGTATTTGAGATTTTTCTAATTTTTTGAGAGAGGCTTGTATTGTAATATACTTCCATCTTAGGGCTGCCTTTGCTGCATCCCAAAGCTTTTGAACAGTTATGTTTTCATTTTCTGTAGTTTCCCTCTATTTTTTTAAAGACTTCTTAAATTTCCTGGTTGACCAATTCATTCTTTAGTAGGACCTCCATGTGTTTTAATTCTTTCCAAATTTCCTCTTGTGATTGAGTTCAAGTTTCAAAGCATTGTGGTCTGAAAATATGCAGAGAATAATCCTAATCTTTTGATATCAGCTGAGACCTGATTTGTGACCCAGTATGTGATCTTTTCTGTGTGCACTTAAGAATGTGTATTCTGTTGTTTAGGATGTAATGCTCTGTATATATCTGTGAAGCTCATCTAGTCCAGTATGTCCTTCCAAGTCCTTGATTCCTAATTGATCTTCTGCTTAGATGATCTGTCCATTGCCGTGAGTGGAGATCTCATTTATGGGGAACTGAGCTGAAAGCCCCCTCCCGAGCTCGCTGACCATAACCAGTTTCCCCTCTCCAGGGCTTGGAAATTCTCCTGCCTCGGGCATCCTCGGTCTTTCTCTGCCTCCAAGGATCCTGAGACCACAGTGTCCCAACTAGGATTCTGCTCCCATTTCACCAGCTGCGCACATTTCAGGCAGGGATGTCACTCCTGGAGCAGATTTCCAGGTGTTCTGATTTTGTGCCTGGGGCTATACCAGCCTCCCATTTTGGATTCACTTCTCTGCATCTATTACCTTGCAGAAAGTGGTCACTTTTCTATGTGTAGAGTTCTAGCAATTCTTTTCTTACATTTCAGGTTGAATTCATTGGTATTCAGAATGATTTGATAGTTATCTAGCTAAATTCAAGGGACCAGATGAGACAAGGTCAACTACCCTTCTGCCATCTTGCCCTTTCCCCCCTCAAATAAAGTAGAATTACTAAAACATAAAGAATACTAAATTAGACATGCAAAAGGATGCTAACTTGAGAAAATTAAGTTTTAAAATTTTTTTTTACAAAATCACTTAGCGATTTACTCAAGAAAAATCATCTATACATAGTATAACTCTTCCTGTCCAATTATTTTTGTAGATCTCAGAATATAACCATAATGTATCTTAAGCCTCGGTAGGAAGGTTTATAAATGATTCAGCCAAAATTCCAGAAGTCATTATAACCTCTCTCCGACCCTGTGTATCCTCCTTTCTCTATATTATTGAGGTACAGAACAGAACAATCTAGGTCAGTAGTAATAGATGGCATTCAATATTGTTCTAAATATTTCACACATCTGAGTATTATTTTCAGGAAAATCTTAAGAGAATTCATGTTAATCATCATCATCATCAATAATAATACCTTATATGCTAGAATACACATGCTTTTCAAATTTACTCACAGTCTTCAGTTTCCTTTAAAAAAAAAAAAAGATTTTATTTATTTATTCATGAGTGACACAGAGACAGGCAGAGGGAGAGAAGCAGGCTCCATGGAGGGAACCTGATGTGGGACTTGATCCCAGGACCCCGGGGTCACACCCTGGGCCAAAGGCAGACGCTCAACTGCTCAACCGCTGAGTCACCCAGGCGTCCTTGGTCTTCAATTTCCTATTTAAATTCATTCATTGAGACTTCCAAAGGAAACAAACTAAAAAAAAAAAAATGGGGATTCTGAAAAAAGACCAATAAAGCCTATGGAAGTGAGGAAAAGAGAGAAAAGGAAAGGAAAGGAAAGGAAAGGAAAGGAAAGGAAAGGAAAGAAAAAGAAAGAAAGAAAGAAAGAAAGAAAGAAAGAAAGAAAGAAAGAAAGAAAGAAAGAAAGATTTCATGAGCAAGGAAGTAAAAAGGTATTAGGTGTAGGTAGGAAAACATAAACATAAGTGTTATGCTAGCCTTAAATAGTATTCAACTAAGTTAATTTTTCTAGAAAAAATGGTTGTCTTCTACTTACTGCTTCTTGTTTATGCTTTGTCACTTTGTTTTTTTTTTAATTTTTTTTTATTATTTATTTATGATAGTCATATATAGAGAGAGAGGCAGAGACAAGGCAGAGATAAAGGCAGAGGGAGAAGCAGGCTCCATGCACTGGGAGCCCGACATGGGATTCAATCCCGGGTCTCCAGGATCGCCCCTGGGCCAAAGGCAGGCGCCAAACCTCTGCGCCACCCAGGGATCCCTGCTTTGCCACTTTGAATTATACTTTAATCTCTCAAAGTATAAGCTTGCATGAAACTGATTAAGAGGTATATTAGCGGGATCCCTGGGTGGCGCAGCGGTTTGGCGCCTGCCTTTGGCCCGGGGCGTGATCCTAGAGACCCGGGATCGAATCCCACATCAGGCTCCCGGTGCATGGAGCCTGCTTCTCCCTCCGCCTGTGTCTCTGCCTCTCTCTCTCTCTGTGAGTATCATAAATAAATAAAAATTAAAAAAAAAAAAAGAGGTATATTAGCTTTCAAACACAGCCATAAAAAAAGTATAACACACTTAGTGGCTCAAAACAACACAAGTTACTATTTTATGACTCTGTAGTTCAGAAGTCCAACATGGGTCTTTTTGGGCCAAAATCAAGGTGTCAGCAGGAATGCATTCATTCTGGAAGTTCTAGGGAAGAATCTCTTTACTTGCCTTTTCCAGCTTCTAGAATCCACTCACACTCCTTGGCTCACGGCTCCTTTCTTCCATCTTTAAAGCCAGCGACATTGCATCTCTCTGACCCTACTTCTTTTGTGACGTCTCTTTCTCTGATTTCTCTTTTTCTCATGCCTCCCTCATCCACTTTTAAGAGTTTTTGTGGGATCCCTGGGTGGCGCAGCGGTTTAGCGCCTGCCTTTCGTCCAGGGCACGATCCTGTGGAGACCCAGGATCGAATCCCACATCGGGCTCCCGGTGCATGGAGCCTGCTTCTCCCTCTGCCTGTGTCTCTGCCTCTCTCTCTCTCTCTCTGTGACTATCATGAATAAATAAATAAATAAATAAAAGAGTTCTTGTGATTACATTGGCCAACCTGGATAATCTGGGATAATCTCCTACTTTAAGGACATTAATTTAATCCTAAGGGCAAAATCCCTTTTGCCACCTAAGGTGACATATTCATTGGTTCTGGAGATTAAGATATAGCATCTTGGGAAGGGAGCACTGCTCTGCCTACAACAAAAGCTTATATTTAAAATCCCATTCTCTAACCACTACCTCCCATCTCTCTGCTGCATCCCCTCTCATCCTGTGACTCTACAACCTCTGAGCCTACCACTCCTTCACTGTCTCTTGTTTTCTCAAAGTCCTCTCTTCCCTCCTTATTAAACTAAGTTCCATGGGTTATCATCACTGTCCTTCCTTTAGGCACATCCCCTATTCCCTTGCCCATCTCTTGTCCCACTCACTCGGTGAAACCCAACCCTGATGACTCCAGCTCTCCCCCAGTCTGTCGTTGTCTTTGTGTAGCTGAACATGACTGAAGGAAAACAGCCTTGCTGACTGGTGTCCTATTCAAATCCATACCACAAACTTGACATGGGCTCTTGATTCTATCTGGTATTCACATGTGATTTCCCTGGTCCATTCTCCTTCCCACTTTCCTAAGGGCCCTGGCATGCCTTCTTCTGTCTTCTCAGACCTCATACAGTTATTTCTCCATCCTCATTCTTGGCACATGACTTGACTCTTTCTTTACTGCAAAATGCAAAACAAGCAGAAGAAAGCCCTGCACATTCCCACATATCTCTCTACAGGTCAGCTTCTGTCCTCACATCCTACTTCCTCCTCATGGAACTTGGACTTAATGCCATCATGATCTTGCATGTGGAAATGCATCTTTATTTCTAATAACTGTTGAATCGAGTCATTTTCTTTAATGGGTGTAGTTAGTAAACCACAGTAGCAACACCTATGCTTTTATCATGAGTAAACATCTTAAGGATTTTATACCATGAAACAGTTTTTGCATCTACATCAGAATATTATAACACAAACATATCGCTACTTTAAAATTATGGTAGTTATTAAGTGTACTACTAGATATTATTTATGGCATTAGTATAGAAACACATGCATTAAAGTATCACAGATTTGATTTTTAAAATGATTTCATAACTGTGTTTCAAAACAATTGGTTTTCTTTATGCTCCTATGTATTTTATGCATTTGAAAACATAACAATGAGGGGGATGCCTGGCTGCCTTATTTTGTAGAGTATGCAAATCTTGATCTTAGGGTTGTGTGTTCAAGCCTCATTTTGGGAGTGGACCACATGTAAAATAAAAAAAAAAATAATTTAATTTAATTTAATTTAAAAATAAAAACATAACACTGATAAGTGTTAATAGGTTTCAACTGTTAAAGGATTCATGGCATAAAAGAGAGACCATAGAGGGACTGTCCTTGCTTCTATCTAAAGCCAGTCCCTCCATTTGTGCACTAGAGCTAGGCTCCTCTCACCCATGAGGACAGATGTCTTCTTTCAGGCCTCCAGATCTATGCTCTGACTTCCTGATTTAGACCTGGAGCAGATCTCTGTGGACAGCACGGACCAGGTTTCCTTGTATCCTGATTTCTGCTTGAGTTTGGACAGTAAAGCACCAGCAGGACATCAAAGTATGGGAGGAGGGAGAAATTGGGATTCAGCTTTGGTTGTGCACCTCTTTCCTCTCAAGGAAGCTGGCTCTCTGTATTCATACATAACTGCCCCTGATTTTTCTCCTCCAGGGAGTTCTCCTTCTGTGGTGAGCATCTAGTGATTTACCTACCATCCTTTGAGAGCCTTCTATAAGTCAATCCTCACCTCTGTGATAATCTCTTCAGTTTCCCTCTTTTGAGTGTGTCATTTGCTTCCTGCCAGGACCCTAACTACTGCACAGACTCAGAAAAATGGCGCCAGCATCTCTCCTTTCTCCATCTCTCCTAGGTTCATTCCCATCAAGAGAGCCTTCTTTCAACCCAGTTTTCCTGACAGCTGCATTTCCATGATAGCCAGACTTACGGTCTCCAGTGGTCTCCTCTACTTCACTCTATAGGACACTCTGGGGGGCCTTTGCCTCCACCCCCAAGACTGTTCCTCAAGGTCACCAACAATCTTCATGTTGATAAACCCCATGGTTATGCTTAGCTCTCATCTTGGTAGATCTACTGGCAGCATTCAAAACAGATGCTCCTCCTTGATGTGTTTTCCACTAGGTGTCTAGAACCCCAGAGGATACTCGGATACTCCTTCTAATTCATCCTTGACTCCTTCTAAGTCTTCTCTGCTGATCTTGCTCTTCCACAGTTCTCAGCCTTTTTTTTTTTTTTTCTTTTTAAATCTATACTCATTCCATTAGTAATTTAGTAAGGAACTCCCTCTAACCTATTTCTAATATGTAGTTTACTAATTTATCATGTTTGATTATTGTCTCTCTCCTCCCACCAGAATATAAGCTCCCCAAGCCTGGGGATTTTTGTTCACTTGGTTCTTGAGTGTTTCCTAAGTGTCCAGAACAGTGCCAGGCACATACATTTTTGTTGAATTTAATTGGATAGTAACCATTACCCCCTCATATAAAGGGTAACAATTATGACTTTTTCCTTCTATGAAAGCAAAGGCGTAAAACAACAAGAATAAAATATTAATGAATGACTATATCAACCCGTAATGAGAATATTCACTCTAAACAAAAAGACAAGAGACCCCAGCAAGATCAGTAAGTATGACAGTAAATAAAATTAACCTTTAATAAAAAATTGTAAAAATCAAACTTCACATAAAATGAAATTGCAACATATATGACAGAGATGAAATTATATATCTGATATATACTGATTTCTTTTAAATTAATAAAAGATTGTATAAGTAAAAAATAGGTGAAAGACATGAAAAAAAAATTCACAAAAGAAATAAAAATAAATAAACCAACCATCAATCTCACTGTAAATTCAAACCATAATGATAAGTCACTTTTGCCCATAAAAAAAGGAAATTGTATTTTTTTAAAAGCTGTACATTTATTACTTTTTAAAAGTAAACTCCACCCCTCAATGAGCTCAAACTCATGACTCTAAGATCAAAAATTGCATGCTCTACTGATTGAGCCAGCCAGAGACCCTAAGAAAATTCTATTTTAACTAATATCTAAGCCAATAATTCTACTTCAAGGACCCTATCCCAAATAATTAGAGAGCTGTACAAATACATATGTTCAAGGATATTTATTGCAGCAATATTTATGAAAGCAACATAAAATTCCTACAATAAAGTATGGAGCAATCATACCATGGAATATTTTACAGCTGTTCAAACTGTTTTGCAGAATACTCAATGATATGGGAAAATCCTCAAACCATAAAGTTCAAGGTTAAAAATACTAAGATATTAAACTGTTCATGGACCAGGATCCCCAAATTTCAAATACAAATACGTATAGATACATATACCACAAATTAAAAAATAACTAAAAGAAACAGATATATAAATGTTAATGCTTGTTATTTTTATGCAGTAGGATTATGAGAGATTTTGTTTTCTCATTTAAAGCTTTCTGTATTTTCCAATTTCCCCCAAAGTATCAGATATTGCCTTTCACATTTAGAAAAATAATAAATAAATGTTATTAATAATAATATAAAAGTGAGATCAAAGGGCTTCCAAAAGATGCAAACATAAACACTGAGTGTCCTTTTTTGTTTTATAAATGGCTAAATCTTCCAGCTAAAAAGTTCTTATTTCCAGTAGAAGTAGTGCTTGCGTTTTTTCCTTGACTGGATTTGGATAGAGGATCCACTGCAACATACTTGATTTGGAAACCTCCCGCTGTCACTGAAGCGTCACTTAGAAACTTCAAGGTCATGACATTTCCTGGGGAGGAGAATGCAAAAAAACAAAGATGTTACTCTGCTTTGATTTAGCTGGCAGTTCAAAGACTCCTCATTCTTACAGGAGAATATAAAAATTCGTGAACCAGACTCCCGGAATTCAGAGCTGGATTCTCAAGCTGTAGAGTCAGTGTTTCCTTTGCCGCGTGTAGCAGGGGGAGAGACTGTCCTATTCTCTTCCCTGGCCCTTCAATCTGTCCTTCAGGAACTTTTGTGTATTCTGTTTTAAAAGATATTCTTTTAAAAAATGAAAAAAAAAAGTATTCTTTAGGGACAGCTGGGTGGCTCAGCAGGTGAGCATCTGCCTTCAGCTCAGGGCATGACCCCGGGGTCCCGGGATCGAGTCCTGCGTAGGGCTCCCTGCATGGAGCCTGCTTCTCCCTCTGCCTGTGTCTCTGCCTCTCTCTCTGTGTCTCTCATAAATAAATAAATAAAATCTTAAAAAAAAAAAAAGCTATTCCTTATAGAAGGAACGGCCACTGAATTACAGGAGAATGTCAGGCAGTTTAAGCCAATGAGATATGGATGGATTATTTATAAATGATGTTAGGGTAACAAGCTTTATGTTGCAAGAAACAAAGCCACATCCCTAAATCCCTACTTTACACAGAGTGCTTAAATGCATTTTACCTGTATTAAAGTCCAAGCTGTGCTTAAAAATAAAAAGGAAAATGTTATTATATAAAATAAAATATGAGAATATTTTTTCTTTTTCACCAGGGAAAGGTCTTCTTAATCCACATCACAGATCCAGAATTCATTACAAAAAAAAAACAAAAACCAAATAACCCAAAAAAACCCACCTACATTGAATGCTCATTTTTGCCAAGCACAGCTTTAAGTGCCTTTCATCTATTAACTCATTTATTCCCCACAACACTATGAGGTGGATATTATTAAAATATTTATTTTATAGGTAAAATTGAGGCATAGAGAGCCCGGTTTGAGTAGCTAGCCCAAGGGTGCAAAGCTAACATGGTGGAACCAGATTTGAGCCTGGTGCAGTCCACTACGTGCTCTTATCCACTACACTTTCCTCACACTTGGAAGAGTTGCCTAAATTAAAAACAAACAAACAAAAAGCAACATTTCATAGGTTACTCAATATATACAAAGTGGCACTGTAGGGCCAGTGCCAATTTGGCAGCATCTACTGACGCTTAAAATGAAATCACTTGTGCTTCCAGAATTTCACTTCTAGGAATCTACTCTTAAAAAAAATAAAAAATAAAAAAGGAGCACTGCAAAGTCGAGGTTTAAAAATATCCGATGAAATGGCCCAAAAAAGGGAAATCAGAAAAACCATCTTTAGGACTTTAAATATTGGTACATCCGTACGGCAACCTGTACGCAATCATTAAAATGAATTTGATGATCTACATCCTGTATGCTGACTTGGAAATATGTCCATGATATCTGTGTAAATACTGTTTATATAGGAAAACACCTGGCAATGGCCACTATGCAGTCACTCACTGCCCTTCTTGGGTGCAGAGAGATGAGAGTGGGCATATTCTTACTTTATATACCTTTTATTAAAGTGGTGTAGTTTATGGGTAGTTTTTAGTTCATTCATTTTCTGATTTTGTTTTTTAATATAAATCTCCTGGAGTGAATAAGCACATATTTAAAAAGAAAACTAGATCAAAATGTTAACAGTATATCCTTGACTGGATTATGCTTCAAATATATTTTAAAACTTTTTCTATTACTTGGTATCAATTCCCTCCTCTTCCTGTTTTGCTGAATCTTTGGCTATTTTAACTGTGTCCTGTTCTGTGTGTTGATTTATCTCTCTGAATAATAAATTGTGTGGGGTTTTTTTTTTTTCTTCAATTCCTTGCAGTTGTGTTAGAAAAACACTGATTTGATAACGCTTGCAGTAAGTTTTTTTCTATTTTAGACAAAACAAGAAAAATGTCAAGTTTCAGGCTTTGATTCTCCCTGTTTCTTTTTCTTTTTTTAAAAAATAGAATTCTCACCCCCTGAACTACCTCCTACAGGTCCTATCTTCCTGTAACTTTCTGTTAACATAAAATATACTCTCAAGAAAAGAAGGAGATAAACAATTTAATAGGCTGCCCTTACTGGGAAGATGCTAATAGAGAATGAATAGCTTTTTTAGCATTAATCATTCAAGGACTGAATAAGAAGTTCCATCTCTTGTAATAATGACGCATAAATGAGAATTTCATGAGAACTCCGTGCACCTCAGGGCTAGGGTGTGGGAGTAATTTAGCTAGTGGTATTTGAGCTTAAGGACTACTTAGAAATTGCATTGCAGTGTATTTTGTTGTTTTTAGTTGCAAAAACATTATGATCATTTTTTTTTTGACTTGGAGGAAAAAGAGCAAGTAAGAATGGCAACTACTAGTGCTGGGGGTGGAAATAAAAAGAAAAAAAAAAAAAACAAGAACACCCAAGAAAGTGAAGATTCTTAGCTAGAAAATATCCATATAGGCCAATGGCAGTAGTATTGCTTATTGAAATAAATATATTTGACTACCAGCTCATTGCTCCAGGCACATTGCATAGAACCAAGTCACAATGGGTCCCCTGGGGAGCTCAGTGGGTGGGCTTCTGCCTTTGGCTCAGGGCGTGACCCCGGGGTCCCTGGATCGAGTCCCACATTGGGCTCCCTGCAGGGAGCCTGCTTCTCCCTCTGGCTGGGTCTCTGCCTCTCTCCAAGTCTCTCATGAATAAATAAATAATATCTTAAAAAAAAAAAGGACCAAATCACAAAATTCACAGGAGTTAAAAAGTTCTGGAGCTCATTGCCAACCATAACTGGCCTTTTGAGGTTTACTATGCATAATTAGCATATTTAAAGCTCACTGACATCTTCCAATAAAGAGACCAGTTTAACATTGTTCAAACCCACTTTTCCCAAATTCACTTGACCTTAGAGTTCTTTTCTCATGCAACACCTATTCAAAATGTGTCCTGGAGCTGTGTTCTTCACAGCCTCTGGGGAGTGCTGTACTAAGATACAAATGCACTAAGTGTGATGTAAAATTTTTTCAGTGACAGAGGTATTTTTTAAAATTTTGATACTTTTGAAAATACTTTTCAAGCCTTTACTGATGAAACATTTGGTCTTTTATAACCACGTTTTACGGATGTCATAACCGACAGCAGTGTTGAGGGTTTGCAGATTCCAGACCATCTCAGACTGTGTTCCTACACCTGACGAGTTTACACATTTTTAGTGTAAGGAGTTGACGTTAGTCTTTAAGTGGAAACACTGCATTTTACAAGCTGGTGAGCTACCTCTGTCCCAATGGTTCTCTCAACTTTAATAAAGGAAATAGTAATAACTACTGAGTTCTTCACTTCAGTGACACTGGAAAAACAAATCCCAGTCCTACACCTCAATTTAGAGCCATTACCTGTACTAATGATGTCTTCTGGAAGCTCATCTCCACAGTACCTGAAAGGAAATTTTTTAAAAAGAGAAGTCACACAAAAGAATATTACACAGCTGCTGGACATGGCTCTGACCTGTATTTAAAGTGCTTTATTTTCCTAAGCAATGGCTCCTTTTTCTATTATTTTATAACTTTCTATTGTTTGGGTTTTTTTTTTTTAAACTTGAATTTGTAAGGGGAAAAGAGGGATTAAAACAAAGTTGATTGTTTGAAATAACCTCAGTATAAATGAGATTCTTAAAAAAGAATATGTGGCATTTCTACCCTGTGTACTTGCAAAACTATTTGTGTAGTAGACAATTTTAATCTGTTTGGAAAAATTTTAAATTTGATTCTGATTATCCCATAAAGTTTTCTTCATGGTTAAAGAGGACTAGGTGGATGGCTGATGGTATTAATAATCTGAATTCTAGAGTAGACTGATCTAAATGTGGAAAATTTTATTGGACTTCACAAGAGGGATTGATTTTTATCTGAATCATGACTTGAAAGGAACTCCCTGTACATTACACAAAAGGGACGAATTTATCACATAATATAAATCCGATAAATAACAAATCAGTCTATTGAAAACCTTTAAAAAAAACAGTATATGCTTTTATCTAGGGCTATAACTGATTTCTGAAACTAGGTTTAGAATGAAAATGTCACCTTGATTCTCAAGGTAGGATGTCCATTCTTTCAATAAATACTTTGCTCTTAATTTCTCCAACCCTGTTTCATCTCTTCTTCGAACTATGTTTTAAAACTATTTGTATTTTTTCCCATAGCAGCAAGATAAAACAAAACAAAGAATTTCCCTCCAAAAATCATTGTTCATTTATGCAAGAAGTGCCTTCGTTTCTCTTTGTAGTTAAGTTACACATTTCTTTTTTTTTAAGTTACACGTTTCAAAGTCACAGCAAACTACTGAGTGTATCATTTTTAAGTGTCCTCACTACTATTTTCTTTCATTTAATTATTGTTATGGATAATAGAAAATTGATAACTGATAGTCTATTAATAATGGATAGTCTCAGATATGCGTTATTTGGTAGGGGGCTAAATAAATAAAATACATAACTATATGCTCTGGTTTGTAATATTTTGTGAGACAAAGTTTAAACTACACTGAAGATCTGGGATGGCAACACAGAACTGTCCTAGCGTGTTGAAAAACCAAGGTCGAAGTATTGAGGAAAGGAGCACTTGTTTTTGTGGCAAAGAAAGCTATTTTAGGGGTGCCTGGTTGGCTCAGTCAGTTAAGCCTCTGCCTTGGGCTCAGGTCATGATCTCAGGTCCTGGGATTGAGCTCCACATTGGGCTTGCTGCTCAGTGGGGAGCCTGCGTCTCCCTCCTTCTCTCCCTCACCATGTCTTGCTCTCTCTCTCCCTTTCAAACAAATAAATAAAATCTTAAAAAAAAAAAAAAAAAAAAAAGCTATTTTAAAGACAATGTCCATTGTACAGGTTTCGGTAAATTTTGTGAGAAGGGGCTATACTTTGCTTAATTCTTACATTTAGGGATCCTTGGGTGGCGCAGCGGTTTGGCGCCTGCCTTTGGCCCAGGGCGCGATCCTGGAGACCTGGGATCGAATCCCACATTGGGCTCCCGGTGCATGGAGCCTGCTTCTCCCTCTGCCTATGTCTCTGCCTCTCTCTTTCTCTCTCTGTGACTATCATAAATAAATAAAAATTAAAAAAAAATTTAAAAAAAATTCTTACATTTATAATGCTTTAACACAATGCTTTGTACACAGAAGAAAGGCAATCGTTACTGAATTTATAATTATTTTTAGGAGGTTGATAGTAATTACAATACTTAAAAACCCCAACAAACTTCTCAATTCACATGTCTTCGTCCTCCTGGGATCCCTGGGTGGCGCAGCGGTTTGGCGCCTGCCTTTGGCCCAGGGCGCGATCCTGGAGACCTGGGATCGAATCCCACATCAGGCTCCCGGTGCATGGAGCCTGCTTCTCCCTCTGCCTGTGTCTCTGCCTCTCTCTTTCTCTCTGTATGACTATCATAAAAAAAAAAAAAAAAAAAAAAAAAAAACTTCTCAATTCACATGTCTTCGTCCTCCTTTTGTTAGTTGAATTCTGAGGTCTTTTAATTTTTTAATTTTTTTTTGAAAGTTTTAAGTAATCTCTAGAGCCCACATGGGGCTTCAACTCAAGACCCTGAGATCAAGAGTTGCATGCTTTTCTGACTGAGACGTCCGGAGGTCCTTTTAAATAGACTATTTGATTCTTACAACTTAACAGTAATCAAAAGTCAGCTGTCACTGTTTTAGTTATAAGAACATGCAGCAGCTGACTGGCGTCACCTATGAAGAAAAATCTTTGCTAAAAGGGATATGGTGTTGCAGGGAAGTAGAAATACTAGATAATTAATAACTGTGGGGACCTTAAAGAAAATTAAATATCAAACAAAACGTTGGAGGTATTTTTAACTCCTTTATATGGGAAACACATATACCTTCCCACAAAACCATGGACGTCATCGTAACTGTCATATATTTCAACATAGTCAGCCAAGCAGGCTGGGTCATCCTCAAGGTCAAAGTCCAGGAAGCTCAGGTGAACACGCTGACCATACTTGACTCTAATGTGCCAGTAGCAGATCTGGTTATCATCATACTCATTTGGGAAGCCTGGAGATTTAAAAATTCGCTTTGGATCTGTAAAGACTCCACCACACTCCTTTGCTGAAATGGATACAAAGAAAAAAAAAAAGAAAAGAAAAGAAAGAAAGCATTAGAAGAAATATAACCTCTGTTTTAAGCTGTATGCACGTCTTAGCTCCTATTTATTACTTCTAATGATATGTTAAATATGTATTCTTACAGCTAAAGAATGAATGTTTTCATTATTCATCACTAAATTCTTTCAAATTAATATAGACTGAATTAAAAGATAAAATAGCAAGAAAAAAATAGCAATTTAATTGGGCTCCTATTTACTTTTTTTGCTTTTTATCTTCTTAGCTTAGAATGCACAAATCTCAGGGCTCAGTGATCTCAGGGTTGTGGGTTCAAGCCCCACACTGGGTGTAGAGATTACTTAAAAATTAAAAAAAATTTAAAAAAATGCATGTCTCATGTGTACATGCTCATGTATTTTGATGACTGTGTATACCCATGTTACCAACAGCCCAATCAAGATGGCTGGGATTTTGTCCTTTGTGTTGTTTTGTCAACACTGTATCTTCAAAGACTTGGACACGTAGCATAATGAGTCAGAAAAATTCTGTTTGGAAAATCCTTATAGAATTTCAGGATCACAAGGGACCTTGAAGGTTATTCTAATCTAGTTAAAGGAATAATTTATAACCATTCTATATGCCTTTCACTGGTTTTAAATTATCACCTTAATCCTAATATTTGAGGATTTGATGAAGATATTCATGTTTGGTTTTTTATTTTTATATATTTTTCTTTTTCATGTTTGGTTTTTTAAAGTCATTTATCATTTTATAGATATCTGTCCTGCCTTGTAACTTGGTATGAGAACAAACAATCAAACAACCTCTGCCAGAACCTGTGATTATATAGTGTGACCTGGTGGGAAATGTATGGAGAAGCCCTGGTTAATTTCAATTTCAGATCAAGTAAGTGTCTAATGTCTTGAAAAAAAGATCAATCTGGAAACTCAAAAATAATGTGAATGTTGGTGGTGATGGGGACTGTGGTAGCATTTGAAGACATTTATCATTATATCAGTCAGAGGCTTTTTCCAAGAGTATTATCCTTTCAAATAGCTATTAAAAAAATTGTGTTAGAATTCTTAATGCCATAGAAGTTAAGGAAGCTGATCTCCCCAAGGGCCGAACAGGATCTTAGAAAGATAGAGGACTGACTAAGGAAGGTCAGGGATCTAGTCTGAGCTCTGTGACTATTCTATACTTCAAGTTTTTCATTGGTAAAGTAAATATGATCATGCCTCTCCTATAACCTACTTCACAGGGCTATTAAAGGATAGCAACATCAAAGATAACTTAAGGGTGTTAGGTAAAATGTAAGCTGTTCTTATTGTATTCTTGAATATTATATAATACTTAGATTATATGTGTACATAAGCATGTACAGTGCCAGTTTTTGCAGTGATTTGCTCTGTCCCATACCATCCTATCTCCGCTGTCTATCCCATAAGATAAGGAAACAATTCAAACAAATATTGAGCTATTTGGTTGTCTATTTAGCTATCCAGCTCTATGTTTTATTGATTAATTATAATCATTGGTTTCTTTTTATGATATCATTATGATTTTTTCATTCCAATTATTTTTCATTGAACTGTTTCTCTCCCAGGGCTAGCTCAGGCTCACCACATCCTAAAAAATCAGCATGTCACTGAATCCAAAAGTAAGCTGAGAAATGAGTAAGAACAAGTCTCACAGGATTCGGTACAAATATTCCCAGAGTAGAAAAAGATTCAGCTTGTCTGAGAAGCAAAAGCAATTTATAAAAATGTGTCAGTTAAGGTGGCGCTCTTATAAAAGGGCAAGGAAATACTGTAAGGAACTTTCCACTAGCACTTCTTCATCTCCCCTAGATCTTGACCTGTGGAAATGACTGAATAGATGCTCAGAGATCCTAAAGTTTATCAAGCAAAGGAAGAATCAGAGAATATACTTGGAAATAAAAGTGACTATTGAGAGTAAAAAGAAGCCTGCTTGTATAAATATACTGAAGAAAAAGGAAGAGGGAGGACGAGAAGATATGGGAACTATTAACAATAAATAGAGAACTAAATATAACATAGGTTTA
Organism: Vulpes vulpes; assembly: GCF_048418805.1. NCBI lineage: Eukaryota > Metazoa > Chordata > Mammalia > Carnivora > Canidae > Vulpes > Vulpes vulpes. Next base: position 32,857,977 of record NC_132784.1, on the reverse strand, counting down.
ACATATGTCAAGGTGATTTGAAAATTATAGCCCTGCATAAATGCACTATACATATTTATTCATATTTTGTCTTAAGTGGGCATAGATGATGGCTCTAGGTTAATTTCTTTTCTACTTAGAATACACATTATTTTGAGATAAAGATTAGCTATAAGCATGAGAAATGGCTCTCCAATGGTTAATATCATTAAATAATAAATTCTACAGTAATATGCTAGACCTTCACTATAACTCACTGTAACTTCACTATAGCGACTTTCTTATAAGGTAGATTGACACAGGACAACACCTGAGGATGCTTGGGATCATAAATGTGAGGAAGACTTGGTAACATATTGTAATTCTCTGTAGTATCCTCCTGGGGGAAATGCACCAAAAAAGAACAATCTATTTTTTCTCCAAGAACATGAACAAAGAATAGCTCTTTATAGTAATTATGTTGAATCAATTTTCTTTCTTTCTTTTTTTTTTTAAGATTTTATTTATTTATTCATGAGAGATACAGGCAGAGGGAGAAGCAGGCTCCATGCAGGGAGCCCGATGTGGGACTCGTCCCAGATCCTGGGGTTACGCCTTGGGCTGGGCAGACACTCAACCCTTGAGCCACCCAGGCATCCCTAATTTTCTTTTAAAAATTTTCCTAGCTACAATCAACCATGGGAAAATATAAATAAAAATATACTATATAATAAAACTAGTATATCCAGTATATAATTGTGAAAACAAACCACAGAGTGAGGGTTGCTTAGTTTGGAAGTTAAAGAATTTATACACAAAAAGAAATTAGGGGAAAAGTTTACTTGGTCTCTTTTTTCCTCCGTTCTATCAAAGGGGTAATTTTGAACAGTTAACATTTGGTAGTATCACTTTGTTGTTTGGGCTAAGTAACCATGACAAGTTTATAACCTGCTTTTTATTTTTTTTCCTTTGTGGTTAGGAATAGAAAAAAGACCTGAATCTGGGATCCTGCCCTGCCTGCTAATTATTGGATATCTGATTTGGGGTAAGTTATTTAATTATCCAATTTCCTGATTTCTAAAATGGGTATAACAGGGACACCTGGGTGGCTCATCAGCTAAGCATCTACCTTCTGCCCAGGATGTGATCCTGGAGTCCCGGATCCAGTCCCACATCGAGTCCTGTGTCTTGGGAGAAGGGAGCCTGCTTCTCCCCCTGCCTGTGTCTCTGCCTCTCTCTCTGTGTCTCTCTGTGTCTGTGTCTCTCTGTGTCTCTCATGAATAAATAAATAAAATCTTTAAAAATAAAATAAAATTGGTAGAACGATAGCTCCTTGCAGAGTCATCACGAACGCTGATGGTGTAGATGAGGAGCATGAGACAGTGTCTGGCCCAGCATAATCACTCTGTAAATGGTTGTTGTTATTAATAGTCATCATCACCAAGTTGATTTATCTCTGGGAGAAGGAGCCATTTGTTTTTAATAACCTCTTAGTAACATGTAACAGTTTTAGCAAAGTATAAAATTATAATTTTTAACAAACCATGTGGGTTGTAGCAATAGGCATCCCATCTTTCACTCCTATTAAGACGGACTCCATAATCGATAATACCAGTTTTTCCAAATCCACAGTTGGGCCCTGGTTTCACAATGGGGTATCCAACTCTGCCCTTGGCCATCCACCCAGCAGCGCAGACGTGAAATCCTGCAAGAGAAGGAAAGGATTATGGACTAACCAGTAAACCCCTCAGCTGAGTGAAGGTCATCTTAACAAAAGTGGCCCCTTCTCAACTGCCCAAAGCCAGATAGGTAAAAGGAGAAAAATGGTTTTCTTTCTTTAATTTTTATTATTTTGAAAAATGGCTTTCTTAAAAAAAATAAAATAAAATTTGAATACATATAAAATATAACATCTGACTTTTACTAGAAAATGATGTCTTACTTGAAAAAAAAAAAAGAGGCAGATGGACTGGAAATCATAATCCCATGGATGCGAAAACAATGCAAGTTCAGAGCTGGCTCTGTTTCCTAAATGACCTATCTAGTGCCATGAAATAATTTTTGAAATTACCATCAGTCCTGGAAAATAATTTTTTTTCAAATGATAATTTAATTAATTTCTATTCCAGGATCAATTAAGATTTGCTAATATATTTAAAAATTTGAATAGGGATAAACGTGCTCATTAATTCTGAACAAAGCGTCAGCCCTGTTTTCCCTGCCCAGCTTCAGAGCTGTTTAAATATTGGCCGCTGCCATCCAGGAGCGGTTCTACTAAAGGTCCGGGAAGCCAGCAATGGCCTCGGCCTTTGTGTCTATCGTGCCAGTTACCGCATCCCCGACCGCTCTGTGGGTCTAGACTGAGCAATGTGCTGGCTGGACTTTGCAGATTTTTAGAGAACAGTTTTATTTTTGTCCTGAGAAATACATGTAATATCAGCATAAGCTTTGCCAGGTGTTTTCTTGTTTTTGTTTTTTATCAGCAAAGGGGTTTCTTCAGTGGAGAAGAGAGTTCTGAATGGGGGTGGCCTTTTGGATTCTCCTGTAAATCCATGTAAAACCACCAGGAGAGATGATCAAGGTGCATTTTTTTTTTCCCCTAAAAAGAAGGAACTAGCACTAGTTAATCACTGCCTTTGCACCAGGTCTCTGGTCATCATCCTCTCAGTTTCTCTTTCCTGCCGTCTTACAACCTGCTTATCTTTCTTTTGATCCTCAAGTACAACTGCATTCTCCCACTTACCCTACAGAAATCGGAGAAAAGGGGCACCCGGGTGGCACAGTCGGTTAAGCATCTGACTTTTGGTGTCAGCTGGGGTCGTGATCTCAGAGCAGTGATTTCAGCGTTGGGAGATGGAGGCCGGCCTGGGGCTCCTCGCTCAGTGCAGAGTCTGCTTGCGACTGTCCCTCTCCCGCTGCCCCTCCAACTCCCTGTACCCCCCACCCAACATGAGCACTCTCTCTCTCTCTCCCACCCCCCCCTCTCAAAAGACATAAATCTTAAAAAAAATTGTTTTTGAAAAAAAGAAGTCACCAAATTCAGTATTTCTTCTACCAAGCATCTGGTAGAAATTTCTTTGAAAAACTCATCACGGTATAACATTTCACATCTAAGGAAACCCAGGCTCGGGTGTTAAGATAAAACAGTGATACAAATGAATAGAAGTGGCATTAAAATCAGGAAGGAATTGGAGTGATGTTGGGATAATGAGCCTTTGTTCTCCTCTGACTTCTAATTCTATTAGGTCACAATGTTTTGTGACCCTGAATAAGTGGTGAGCACTAAGAACTCCCCCTGGTTCTGGGCAGAGCAGGTGGGCCGAGCCAGAGAGCAGAGAGCTCACGGGGGGCTTCGAGAACTTCTGGAAGCCCCGGAGAGAGACCCTGTGAAGGGGCCACAGGAAGGTGCGATCCCACCCTCCCCAGAGGTGAAAAAGGAGAAAATCCGTAGGTCACACGCGTTACCTATTTTGCGGGCCGCCTCCAGCTGCTTGTAGGTGGCGAGCCGGCCGCCCTCAAACTCGCACACGGCCTTGGCCTCGTCGTACGTGAGCCTGTAGCGGCCGGACCGTGCTTCCCGGTGGTACACGCCAGCTGCCTGTTCTGCAAATTCACAAAAGGCCGTGAACACACTAGGTAGGATCCATCCTGGCAGAGCGAAGGGCCTTGTGGCCTCCCCAGGAGCCTCCGCAGCCCTGGTTCCTGCCAAGGAGTTTCCTGGGCCAGTGGCCTCGGTACGTTTCATGGTTAGAAAGCTTTTTTGGGGAAAATATGAATGAGGGGAATTTTAGAGAAATTTGAAGACATAGAGGAAACTGGAAGCTAACTTATGTTCCTGAACTGATGATGCCCTGAAAGAAAGCTGCAAACCAACACTGTGTTTCTGCACTATTGAAAGGTGACAAAGTTTTGACTTTTTTGGCTTTCTTTTTGGTCAGTTGAGAACTTGGAAGGGTAAACAGTAGGGGGGGTGGGGGGGGTGGGGGGGTGGGGGGGAGGGCAAGAGAAACCAATGGAAATTGATCCTCTCTGTAGGCTCACAAAGGTGGAAGAAAATAACCCAAAATATCCGTTTGAGGGAAGTGACTAATGCGACATAACTGAGAATTTAGTAAACAAATCAAAAACTACGGGAAGGTGTAAAGGAATCCCAAGCAAATAAGGACAGTGTCAAGGAAAAAAAATATAGATTCAAACACAGCAAAGAAAAAGTTGGGCACGGCGAACTACCAGTTGCCAAATTCTTTATCTGGTTTGTCTTTTTTTTAGTTTACGTGCTGTTCCCAACATATTTTAGGGTGTAAGTCAGAATGGATTGTCTTCCAGGACATCGCTGTTTAAATTGTTTTGAGTTTGGAGTGCACTTTGCCATAGAAACAACGTGAGGCGTTTTCCAGGACAATAATCATAACACCAGCTCTAATGGTTCCGTGTAGACGACCAGATTGTGATGAAATCTTGGTGCTGTGACCCATGGTTCCGTGTAGACGACCAGATTGTGATGAAATCTTGGTGCTGTAACCCGGACAGCCCACCACCCATAAGGTCACTCCTGAGGAAGACACAGGTCCCTGGGCCTGCAGCAAGACACGGGTCCCCAGGGCGAGGCCAACACCCGGCCGTTCACGGAAGTGCTGCTGCCCCCTTGTCCTGCCCCTGCGGCCTGCGAGGTGTCCCCACATTTCACAGTAAAGTCCCGACACTTATGCACCGAAGACCATGGTCAATCGGATGCTCAAGCCCAGGGGACGCGAGGAACATCAAAGCTCCCCGTCCTCCGAAGGTCGCCTCCTGCCCTAGAGCCCCTTGTGTGGTGAAGCCTCCTTCACCAAACTGTGGCTGGTTTCCAATCTGGTTATTTTGAAAATATGCCATGCGGTTTGCCAAGTACTGTGGATCGAGTCCTGGTCTCAGGTGACCCGGACACGAGTGGGCGGGCAATGGAAGTGCCTTTATTTTGAAGTATAAGAGTACTAAGACTTTTGGTAGAAAAAGGGGATGTGTTGAGCTTTCTCCTGTATCATATCAGAGATGATAAAAAATGTTAAAATTGTGTATGTTCCCTGAGAATATAGGCTATCCGGTCTTTACCAGTAGGAATTAATGTCTACACATGCTTCTTTTATTTTTATTTTTATTTTTATTTTTTTTTACACATGTTTCTCAAACTAAGATTTCCTTGTGTTTTACTCCCTAATCAAAATGTGACGTTCATAGGGAGAAATTAATTAACAGAGAGGTTTTTGAAAAACAATTTTAAGCTTTTGTCCAGGTGATTTTTCTTAAATTTCGAGTCCTAGAACTCATCTAATAGTAAGATAGTAATTTAAATGGTGGAAATGTAGCATTTTAGCATGTTATTTATTTATTAATTCATTCATTTTAGCATTTTATGATAGCGTTTTAAATTCATTAAATAGTATTCTATATTTTTCCTGAAAGAGCAACAAACTTCCTATTATTTTGCCTTTGAACAGTTGAAATCTCGTATGTGTTTGACAATTTTAAGCACACATGTATTTGAAAGTATTCCTCAATTCAGAATTTTAAACTACTAAGCTGGTCCTTTGTACAATGAGTCATAATTTTAAAAGTTTTACCTTTCAGAAGGAATAATTTATTCATTTTTATAGCCCACAGTCATTCATTCAAACTGAGTCTTTAACCAACCCTTGTTCTCCTATTAGCATGGGACGACAGGAGCACGTTGGCTCTAGTTTCTCCTCCTGGTTCTGTGACCTTGTACAAACGACTGCCTACACCTTGGTGTCCTCATCTATCAAATGGGAATAATGATAGCTTTGGAATATGTAAATCATTAAAACCTGCAAGCATAACTTCTGGATCCTAGTAGGAGCTCAAGATAATGTTACTTGTTCTTCTTTTTTAAGATTCAATACAATGGCTGAAAAGAATTGCTTACCTGAGCAATTTTTATTTTCATAATCTATGTAAATTAGTTGAAGTGTCTTGTCCTTATCATTAAAAAATTTACTGTTTAAGGAATCATAATTGCTATTTAAGGAACTGGAAGATGCCAGAGTTAAAAATGAACCTTAGCGGTCCCCTGCTTTGACTTTCTCATTTTACTAGTATAGAACTGAGACCAAAAGCTTAAAGTGCTTTGTTTTGTGATAGTTACTAGCAGATTCCTACCTTCCTACCCAACTCTCTTCCTTCTCTAAATAGTTCTTAATACCATATTGACCTAACCAACTGTAAACAATTTGTGTTAGGCTGACTGGTCAATAATTTGTCCCAGATTGAAGCAATTTGCAATTACCCTGAGCCTCAGATTTGCAGCATACTATTAACATTTGGGTGCGCTCCCCTCTACGTCTAGGACAGAACTTCTATTGTCCATGTTCACATTTTTGTAATATACAGCATCACTTAAAAAAAACAACAGCTCCAAATTGCTTGATCATTAGAGATTTTGACAGCGTTTCAAGGTTTGTGCATATGGATTTAAATCTTACCAGCTTTATGACAGTTTTTTCCACTTGTAACAAATGTGTATATTTCTTAGGTTTGGGGATGTGCAAGGGAAATAAACAAAGAGACTTGTTCACTCCTCGAGAAAGTCCCAGACCCCATCTTGGCCAAACGGATCGCACTGTTCAGCATGAAACTAGTTCACTGGCTCAAGCTGAAGGGGGCAAGGCTGTGCATTGCAAATCGAGCTTTTTAATGAAATCCGCATGGCTGCAGTTATTTCCAGAGAGACACATGCTGAAAGGGAAAATATTCCACAGCCATGTGCCTCCTGGCAAGCATAAAACCAAGATCTAGGTTAATTTTGGTTTCTCTGTATTTCTTTATTTTATACAAGAATTTGTCGATTTTCTTCCTGAGTGATTAAAATTTTTTTCACAATCAAACACAGTAATGAACATAAAGCAATATTAATTTGTGGCCTGAGAAAGCATAGTTTAGAGTGCCATACAGGGTATTTTGAGTTTTCCCTATTTAGCCTTTTTTGGTCTATTGTTTATATTCACAGGCGCTTGTCATTCCTTACATTTAACAAAACAAAACAAGAAACTTTCCTTGTCTAACAAAAGGGGTAGAAAAGTATTTATATGGATAGCTCAAGCAAGAGGAATCAAAGTGGTGAGACTCCATTCAGAAATACAAGCTTTTCTTCATTTGTTCTGTATTACAAGGTGGCTTTGCATCAAACTAGTCCAAAGATGTTTGGAAAAAGCAAGATATCCATTACAGGTCAGAGAACACAGGCACATGATTATAAAATCATTGTATATCCCAACTTACCTGTGATGTTTCTGGTATGGTTACCTGCTATGAAAGCTGAATGCAAATGCATTGAAGTAAATACAAAATATGGTGTTATTATTTTGCTCAACTTTCCATACTATATACTATCACATCTGCTTTGAAAAAATATTTTTTTCATATGGAATATAAATATTAACTTCAAAAAAATATTAACTTCTACTGAATAGTTCACTTTATAAAAAACTATTTTTTAACTTTAGAAAGCAAGAACAGTCATTTTTTTAAAGGCACGTGCATTCCAATAGCTGTTTTTCCTCAGCATTTTGTTTTAAAACAGCAGCCTTGAACAGAACAGAAAACTTTACTTTTCTCCTTCAACTCACTTCTCCACTAATTCAAAGAAGTAACGCCCCCAATAAGAAGCTCATGAATGAAGTTTCTTACCAAGCCATATAGAGTTATGAAAAATCCCGTTGTTGAATCCCCATCCGTGTGCCTCTTCCCACAGCAAGACAAATAAGGAAATAAAGATGATCATATCTTAGTTGTAGAGAAGCAATAGCCTGTTAGAGGCTGCTCAGTATAAGCTCTCCAAGCAGAGGCTGAAATGTGACTGAAACATCTGGTTTCCACATCTTTTAAATGTTTTTTTTCAACTGTGAGGTCAGCAAGTACTCTCCAATGGGGTTTTTCACTGTAGAGTTACACAATTAACTCAGTGTCTGAAGCAAATCCTCTGACTCATTTGCATTGGCAACCAAAATTAAGGATATAGCATGATCATCTACATTTTAAAATTCATGTACTTGGAAAGTGGTTCATTCAGTCTGTCTGTCACAGACATTTTTCAATTAAGAAGTTTGTGTAACTCGCTGTAGATTCAGCAGTGATTAAAACAAAAACAGAAAACTTCGGTAGGAATTTAAGAGAAAACCCTGAATGTCTTATTTGCAGTAAGTCCATTATAGAGTGTGGGGTTTAGGGTCAAGCACTCATCTTGAACTTGACACTGGTAATGTTACTGTAATTTTCATTAAATATTGCCAAGCTTGTATAGGAAATTTAAAACAAAGTTGTACATAGTTTGGTAAATCCTAAGCTGTCTCCAGTGATGTCTTTACCCTCTGTCTGTGTGTGTCCTGGGGTGGATCTTTTGCAGACCTTGGTTTATTGTGGTCAGCAGGTCAACACATCAACTTCCAGAAAAGTAGCTCCATCTCAGAGCTTTAGGACACATCCCAGCAGCTCTGGGGTACCTTATTATATAACACAAATTTCTTGAAGATCGGAGGAAAGGGATTGAGGGGGGTAGATAGAGTTAATAAAGACATGACCCTAGCTTCCCCCCACTCTAACTTTGAAGGTGATCAAAATGAAAGTTGATAATTACTAGTAGTAAAGTCAGCATACCTTAAAATAGCTCAAGCTTTCCACTCCTTTTGTGGAGGGTCCGTGGATCTAGCGATAGCCCCATTGCTCTGATGCTAGTGCCATTTCCTGTTGACTGACAGCCATTTGGGGGCAACGTTTTAGTTTTTCTACTCTTGCTGCCAAATTGCTTTCCATTTGTTTTCAAATTCATTTCTCTCGTGCTTTCTTCGTCCCTCCAGTGACTTGGAATCCTTTCAAAATGCCAACTTTCTGGACTTGCCTGGTCTGAAGTTAGCCTGGAATCCCCTAGGTGTCTTTGCACTGAACATTGAAGGCTTGCTCTCATCAATCCTGGAAAGAGCAGTTGTGAGGATGCAAAATTCACTGGATGCTCGCTGAGGTATGCATAAAATTATTAGGGTTCAAAATCTCTATTTTGGCCCCACAACAAATGAGAAATGAGGGAATTGTATCCCAGCTCACTGAGAGGGTTAGAGAGTTTCAGTTTGGTACAAAAAAGGATATAGTCTAGACCACGTGGGTGTGACTGTGAGGAACACAGCCGTAGTTAGAGAGAACAGGATGAATGGAGAGTTGGAAGGAACAAACCATGACATTTTTCTGGAAAGTAGAATTATATGAGTATTTTAAGTTTGTGGTTTAGGAAGTAAATATAACATAAGGAAGGCTGCAGCACAACCATCACAGCTTCCTCATTCTTTGCCTGGTCACATATTTCCGGCTGTGCCCTTTCCACATTTCTTTGAAATACCCAATTTCCCCTGGCTCTCATTTATCAAAAGTCACTCTCAGGAAGGGGTTGGAAATTAATCTTTACTTAGGTCAAATAATTAACAACAACATCTTTGTTTATTTGCATTTTAATGAAGCCCCAAGTATAGGAAGGTATGAACTTTGTTTTAACATGAAAATTTAATGATTGCTTTGATGGATTAACCCAATCCAGGTAGAGGGCTTCATTTCCTCTCCCCCCAACTCCCCAAAATACAAATATTTCCCCTTACCTCCATACAATGTTTGGAAACCCTACCCTCCCTTTCATCAAGCAAATTGAAAACTGTGCCTAATAGATGTGGTCTCTGGTTTTGAGGGAGTGTTCATTTCTATTGTCAGACTGTTCTATTGTTCTATTTCTATTGTGGAAGAAAAGAAGTGGATGAGGATTTTCTTTCTTTTTTTTTTTAATAATAAATTTATTTTTTATTGGTGTTCAATTTGCCAACATACAGAATAACACCCAGTGCTCAGATGAGGATTTTCTATGAAAAAGATGCAGTGGGGGATCGCCTGGGTGGCTCAGCGGTTGAGCATCTGCCTTTGAGCCTGGGGTGTGATCCTGGAGACCCCGGATCGAGTTCCACATCAGGCTCCCTGCATGGAGCCTGCTTCTCCCTCTGCCTGTGTCTCTGCCTCTCTCTCTGTGTCTCTCATGAATAAATAAATAAAATCTTTTAAAAACGAAAAGAAAAGAAAAGATGCAGTGGGTATGAGTGGGAACTAAGGGGAGGACAAGTGGGGGAAGAAGAGTAGCAAAGGGAGTGTGGCTTATGAACTTCCCTTGGAAGTTGCCTAAGATAAGTAGGTATCCCCTGCCCAACTCTTAGCACTACCCAGGACGTGTATGGGGAGCGGAGAGAAGACACACTTTTCTCTTAAAAAAGTTCCTTTCAGGGGCTCAACAGATTACCAGTCAAATGCTCTACCTTTGTAGACCAATGCTGTGCCACACCTGCCTGCCCCAATCTCTTGATTGGCCCATCCCAAGGTGTGCAGTGCCCCCTCTTGCTCCTGTCAGTTACTGGTTGAGAGCCCAGCAACACTTTTTCTTTTTTCTTTTTCCTCTTCATTCCTTCTTCTTTCTTTTCTTTTCTTTTCTTTTTTTTTTTCTTTTTTTTTTTTTTTTTGCAGAGGCAGCTCCCCTTTTGGTAGCTTTTCCACAATGTTCCAATACCCATATATTAAAGCAGCTACCAGATACCTAAAAACAGGAAGGCGAGACCTCCACATCTGATTTGGTCTAAGCCTGCACTGAACAAGCTTGAGATCTCCTAAGCCAGCACAGTGGTTTAGTGATGTCACTGTTACACAGACTTAAAAAAAAAAAAAAAAGACTCTAAAATAGAATTTTAGATATCTGTCAGAAGATAAGAGGAGGCATATTAAGATTTTTTTTTTTTTATAAGCTCAGTCTCAGCTGGTAGGAAAAGATAGGGAGAAATGTCAGGTGGATGTGGATGGGGGAAGACAAGGAAAAGAGGGAAGAGAAACAAATTCTGAGAGATCTCATACATATCTGATTATACTTTTAAAAAGACTGGATTTGAATAGCAAAATGTTGTAGGAAAATGCAATTCTTTGGCCATAGTATGAAAACTAAAACACAAATTATATCATTTATTGATTATATTTTGTAATCTTGGAAAGAAAAAGGAAAAACAAGAGGAAAAGAAAAGGGTGGAGCTCAGTGAATTACAAAATATGTTAGCGAAAGACATCTTTAAGAACATTTCCAGTAAAGCTGTGAAATTATGCTACAGGAATGCCTCACCCATCCTAAAATCTTCATATGGACTAGTGCGGGAATAAGGACAATAATGGAGATTAAGGTCATTCTAATTTAAAACAACTGGAGAGAATTTTTTTTTTTGAGAGAAATTCTGATGCATGGCATAGAACAAGGTTAAAGAAATAAAATATGGGGGTTCCTGATGGCTCAGTCGGTTAAGCCTCTGACTCTTGATTTTGGCTCAGGTCATGATTTCAGGGTTATCAGATCAAGCCCTGTGTTGGGCTCTGCGCTGAGGATGGAGTCTGCTTAAGAGTCTCCCTTTCCCTCTCCCTTGGCCCCCTCTTTCCCCCCAGCTTGCATATGTGCTCTCTCTTCTCTTAAAAAAAAAAAAGGGATGCCTGGGTGGCTCAGCAGTTGACCTGCCTTTGGTGCAGGTCATGATCCTGGGGATCTAGGATCGAGTCCCCCATGGGGGTCCCTGCAACGAGCCTGCTTCTCCCTCTGCCTGTGTCTCTGCCTCTCTCTATCAGTCTGCGTCTCTTATGAATAAATAAATCTTTAAAAATAAATAAAAATAAAAAAATAAAAATAAAAAAAATAAAAAAAATAATATATGTGGCATTCCACTCATTAATTCAATAAATACTTAAGAATCTTCAAGTGGAAGGCTGCCAACTTTTACAGGGCCAGTGAGCAGGATAGGGCCTCCATTGAACAATGGCAAATATATGGAAAAGTGAAAGATTTAATTATTTTATATCAAAAAGCTTTTAGAAAGTGAATATGACACTGAAAGAGACCTGACGTTGGATTTCCCATAGGTAGATGGTGTGATAGTCAGTAGTAATGCCCACTGAGTGTTTCTGGTGTTTCTGGTTCTCCATCTTCTGGCAGCACGTACTCTATGGCTTTCCAGGTTTTGGTGGGATCATGCAATTGTTTCTGGGCCAATAAAATATGATCAGAAATGATATATGTTATCTCAGAGCCAAACACTTGATTGCCGATGCTCCAGAACCCTTTCCCTTGGCCCACGTGGAAGAAAACATTTGAGATGGTGGCTATTCCATCACTTGGATCCCTGATTAATTCCTGATGTTATGTTATGTAGCATGAATGAAATATGAACCTTTATTGTTTTTTTTTGGGGGGGGGTTGTTCCTACTGTTAGCATGACTTGATCTTTCCTGATTTATAGGAAGAAGTGAGCTTATATGGGTACTAAAGCAAAGGATAATTTCAGAAGACTAGGGGTCTATGGATGTTCAGATGCAAAAATTAAGACAAGAAGGACAAAGAAGAAGAGGAGGAGAGAAGAACAAGGAGATGGAGGTAAAATTTTATTTACTTAACATCCTTCTCCTCATCCTACCTCCTTACAAAACGCAGTTCCCCAAATCTGCCTAAGATCTGCCTTCCAAGGTTATTTATAGGTGTTCCCCTATATGCATTTATTCCAATCAAACTGCTCCCTATACCTGATAAGACCTGGAAACTCTACCTCCTTCTCCCCACCCCATTGTCTCCCCTGACTCAGTGAGACGACCACAGAACTCATTGTTGGAAACTTAGAGACCACCTGGTTGGCATTTTACCAGTGTTGTGAATCCTTGCTATGCTGTCCCCCTTGTGTTGACCTAATATCTTTCAGGTAAGTGAAAGATTCACTGCACTTAGGTGAGTGCAGCCTTCTTCAAAGAGAAGGATCTATATCATCAGGGACAGCTTCACTTTTGAAGGAGGAATAATTTCCTCCTCCTCTGCCTTTATGTTCTGTTCCGTTGCTATGGGCAAGATCTTTGTGTCTCCTTCCACGCATCATCCCTTCTTTTAGTACAACAGGTGGGGCTAAAGGAAGGAGAGGAATCCAGCATGTCTCCCAGATGTCCTTTCACCACAGTTACCAAGCATCACTAGTGAGAGAAGTCCAAGACTTCCTCCTTGATTCCTCTCTTCCTCCTTGATTCCTCTCTTGCTCCACTTCCATGTGGCAGAGATTGTTAGATGATAACCAAACCAGGTTCCCTTTCTATCTGGGCACAGTCATAGGCTACATTTCTCTGCCCCCTCGGCGGGTAGGTGTATGGAGTAGATGGCTAAGTTCTACTTAACAGAGTGTGGGTTAATTTGATGTATACTAGTTTCAGACAAGACCCATAGGAATTTCCAGTAAGTAGTCACTCATTTGCATCTGACGACTAAATGAGGACTTCCATGGCCCTAGCGGGAAGTATAGTTGGAAGGTAGAAGAGCCCAATGCTCTGTGTGACCAGATAGAGAGAAGTGCTCCAGTCAGGAGTATCAAACACAAGTTTACTGTGTCAAGCTATAGAGATTGGGATGTACTTGTTATCTTAATCAATATAATACCATCATATTGTATTAGACCTTCTTCTATCTGTATCCACCCTAGTCCATGATCTCATAGTCTCTTGTGTGGACTATTATAAAAAAAAAATCTTATTTCTCTTCTTCTACTCTTGTTCCCTTACAAGTCATCCTCTGCATAGCAGCTTGAGTGGTCTTTTAAGAGCATAAATCAGGACTTGTAATTCCCCTGCTTACAAACCTATTTCCTGTGGCACTGAAAATAACATCAGTCTCCTGATGTTGGTTTCTAACCCCACCCTGCTCTGGTTCTCATCCACATCTGCAGCCTCCCCCACCCAGCTGTAACTTGAACGTGCCAAGCTCGTTCCCACCAAAGGGATTTTGCAGTTACTCTTTTCTTCCTCTGGAATGACCTCTCCCTTCATCTTTCTTGTGCTCAAATCTCAAATTAATTACTACCCTCTTAGGGAGGCCCTTGTTGCTCAATCTAAAGTAGCCTCCTGTCACTTTTTGGGGAGGATCCTATTTTTTAAAGGTCAAGTTTATTGAGATATAATTTACATATGGCCAGTCACCCTTTATAAGGTATACCATTCTATGAATTTTGACAAATGCGTGCAATTCTGTAACTACCACAATCAAGATATAGAGAATTTTCGTCACCTGAAAAATTTCCCTCCATACTATCCTATTTTAAGTCTCTTCATTAAATTTGTTCCAATCCAATATTCCTTCTTATTTATGTATTAATTTATAATTTCATTCATTTGTTTTGTTATTTGTTATGTTCTACTAGAATATAGGCTCACAAAAGCAGGGACCTTACCTCCTCTTTTACCTCCATATCCACAGTGCCGGGAATAGTACCTGGTATGTCATAGACTGTGAATAAATATTTGTGGAAGGAAAGAAGAAGGGAAAGACCTCTTTGAGTCATTGTATTTTCATATGTCCAATGAGATGGTAATACCACCCCCTTAAGTGTACTTGTGAGGACCACAGGAGGTATGGACTATAGAATCCTCTAGCATCACTACATAGATTTCCTGTTGCATTTTTTTTTAAAGATTTTATTTATTCATTCATGATAGACATGGGGGGCAGGGCAGAGACACAGACAGAGGGAGAAGCAGGCTCCATGCCGGGAGCCTGACGTGGGACTCGATCCCGGGTCTCCAGGATCAGGCCCTGGGCCAAAGGCAGGTGCTAAACTGCTGAGCCACCCAGGGATCCGTCCTGTTGCATTTGAAGGCAGTCTTTCTTGGCCCATTTGACATTTTCAATAGGATTGGTCTTTTCATTTTTCCTTTTGCTGTTTTCTTCTGTGGTGCCATCTTCCACTGGTTCAAGGCTTTTCTCTCGCTAGTGTTGACAATTCAGGTCAATGATCTCCCTCAGCAGCTTCCATACTAGCAGGAAAGAGAAGCTTCTAGGTTTCTTTTTGTTCTGGCCAGTGATTACTTGTGTTTCTTTCATAGACCCATACTATATACAGAGGAAAATAAGGGATTGTCTCGTTTCCTGTCTTTATGGCTCCAGTGACTCAAGAAACCAAGTGGTCCCCCTTGCTATGAGGTCCTGGGGTTCTTAAAAGGGTTTACTCCCCTCTCTAAGCCCCATTCAGTGCTTCGCCTTGGCCCAAACCTCAAGAGAGTCAGCCTCCTACATGTCCTGACATCCTTCTCTGAGGGACCACTACTGTAATTATGTCCATTTAGCTTTAGGTTGCAGTTGTCAGATTTCTTATGATGTTCAAATGAAAACACGTTGTCACTATTCTCTAGGTCACTTCTAAGGGGACCTTTACGTACACAGGAGACCTTTGTTTTAGCCAATTTATGTTGAGGACAAAGTCCACAGTACAGACTTTTTGCTGTAAGCAAAGCCAAGATACCTTAAAAAATATACACCATCTAACCAAGATGCTCACTCTAGCACTGTGTATAAGAAGACAAATTAGAAGCAAACATGATGTCCATAGACACAGGAATGATTAAATAACTAGTGGTTCGGTCATATCATGGAACACTGGGAAACAGTGTAAAGGATGAGAAGGAATAATTCCAAGATTCATGAGGGACATTGTTTTAAATCAGAATTTTTTGAGTATTTATGTGACAATGTCATTGAGTAATTAAAATTAAATTAACCTAGAATTTTTTTAACAAGCCAAATTTACTGGCTCTGTTATCTAATTTGAAACCTGGCAGAGAGCTTAGGGAGCCTCTTTCTAGCACCTTTATGTAGAGGACACATTCCCAATGTAGAAACATAGGCCCAGGGACTTTAACTGTCTTGACTTGTCAAGGTTCTATTTATCGGAATCTGGACTAAGATCCAAGTCTGTAGATTCTTGCTCACACATCATTAATAAAGTCAATAGTACTATCTTCTGGCGAGGGGAAAGGCTTTCTTTTTTTCTGAAGCCTTTTTACCTATCTAATACCCTGTCACTGCCCGGCCAACACTCTGAGATATTGATGGCCTAGGACCAAGAGGAGGCTGGCACATATATCATGCTTGAAAAGGAAGATAATATTGCTTATAATAGGATGAAACATGGTAGCTAATCACAATAAATGCACTACCAGTCCGATTCTTTAGACAAAGAATTATCTTTAAACAGCATTTGGATGAGAGAATGTTGCGAGGGCCAACATGTTCCAAGCAAAGAGAAGCATACACGTGGAAGCTCAGAAACTAAAACAGCGGACTCCTGTAGAGAGCAGCAAGTTCTTTAGTATAGCTGGGGAAGGGAGCATGATAGGATGGGGAAGTGGTCAAACAGAGATTTTGAATGTTATTCTGGAAGCTAGATGACAATTCTTAAGGGCCAAGAAACTGTCTACAACGTTTCTTAATTGCCTCAAACTCCAAGACTCTTCGAGAGTCCCCTTGTTTGTAAACTTTTATGACTTCTTAGACCAATTAAGTGCGTTTACCTGAGTGATTTAAGAACTACAATCTGTTTTAAAGGAAGAGACTTTTTAATTCAATGGCAAAGTGTGTGTGTGTGTGTATGTGTGTGTGTGTGTGTATTACCATATAAGGTATATCTTGCTATCAGGTGTTATTGGGAGAATAAACATTTTAAAATAAATACACATAAGGGATGCCTGGTGGTTGAACGTCTGCCTTTGGCTCAGGGCATGATCCGAGGTCCTGGGATCGAGTCCCGCGTCGGGCTCCCTGCATGGAGCCTGCTTCTCCCTCTGCCTGTGTCTCTGCCTCTCTCTGTGTCTCTCATGAATAAATAAATAAAATCTTTTTAAAAAATACACACAAGCACTCAAACATATACATATTTTTAAAATAATTTTTTACCCATGTTTCAATAGTACATGGGTATCCAATGCATACCATTAGATTTAAAAGTCTCCCCTATCGGGATGCCTGGGTGGCTCAGCAGTTGAGCCTCTGCCTTTGGCTCAGGACGTGACGCCCGGGTCCTGGGATCGACCCACATCAGGCTCCCCACACGGAGCCTGCTTCTCCCTCTGCCTGTGTTTCTGCCTCTTTCTCTCTCTCTGTGTCTCTCATGAATAAATAAATAAAATTCTTTAAAAATTTTTTAAAAAAGAAATAAAAGTCTCCCCTATAGAAACAGATTATAGCCCTCACATTTCCTCTTTCTAGAAATTCTGCAGCTGTAACACAAGGAAAAATTCAGAAAAAATATATTTATAGATGGCCTAAAACCAGGAAAAAATGCCATCATTAATCAGAAATTTCGAAAAACTCCAAAGACAAACAGATGTGGTTAGCTGAGTAGAGAAAAATGCATAAGCAGGAAAGTATTTCTATTAAAGGTGGGATTAGTTCCAGTATTGCTCTGAATGCATAGCAATGGCTGTAACAAATAGGGAGGATCCCTGCAGCAACCATTAGTGTGATTGGGGAAGCATCCAGAATTCCCAACCAAGTCAGCCCTATTCTGGCAAGACGAAGACAGCAGAACTGTTCCCACCTACCTGGAGCAGTGAGGGTGGACACTTGGCCAGAGGAAGGGCAGTCCTCTGGGTGATTTTTTTACCCCAGGAAGGGAGGGGAACCGGTACTTACAGAAGATAAACTACTGTCATTTTTCAATATGCATCAGATTTTACCTCTTCCAAGCAATAACTGGTGCAGACTTGTTGAACAGAAGCAGAGTTCTCAGACTGGCAAACACGGGATCTCGGAGACACAGAATGAGCCGAAAACCAACGATCATAGAGGCAAAAACCGCAACCATAAAATAGAAGCACTGAACTCAACTAACAAAACTAACATCTGAGAAAACCCAATTTATAGAGATAAGAGTGGATTATAATCATCAAACAAGAGCAGAATATTAGACAAGAGAACAGTGGATGATGATGGTAATGATAAAGGTGATCATTAAAATAAAAACTCAGTAGGTGAGCTGAATAGCAGAATGGACACAAGTGAAAACTGAAAAAGGGCTGGAGGATTGAAAAGAGAAATTATCTCAGAGCCCAATGCAAAAGGACAGAAATATGAAAAGTGCAAGAAATGTTGAGGTACGATCTTTAGCCCTAAAGTTTTCACACTCCCTCAGGTAGATCCTAAAACAATGAGGTTGAATATATTCTCATGTGTTTATTAATCCACATGTATTTCTAGTTCTGGAGCTTCTTTGTTTATGCTAGGCTGAACCACCAAGGCTGATCTAGTTTTTTTTTTTTAAGATCTTATTTATTTATTTATGAGAGACACACACAGAGAGAGAGAGAGAGAGAGAGAGAGAGGCAGAGACACAGGCAGAGGGAGAAGCAGGCCCCATGCTGGGAACCTGATGCGGGACTCGATCCCGGGTCTCCAGGATCACACCCCGGGCTGAGGGCGGCACTAAACCTCTGGGCCACCAGGGCTGCCCAAGGCTAATCAAGTTTTAACGATTGGATTGACAAGAACATGACTAAGACTTGGCTGAGGTTGCCTTTGCACAAGGTCAAGGACACGACGTCGCAGGCACGCGTCTTCCAGGGCTCCTCACAGTTACAGGAGCATGCCTACGGCTTACTAATCGGGGCTACCTGTGAAGATGTGGCATTCCTCAGATCAGGATATCCTAGTTTTGCCTTTTATCCCTGTTTTTGCTTTGGTGGGGGGGAGAAAATAAGGATCAGAAATGTCGGCACTCCTGAATTCATGTTACGATCACAAAAGGGATTTCAAGTACAACAATGATGCATGTTTCATTCTTGCCATGCTCTGGGCCCACTCAGAGTTTCAGTGCTGGAGACCTGCACATTGCTCGTCACACAACCTTTGCTGTTTTTTGTTCGGTGTTGATATTGGCCATTTGTAAACATGCCACATCTGTCTATGTCTCCCTTCTCCCCACTAGAAAAAAAAACCTATTATTCAAATTTTGCTCCCTCTCTCATCAAGAAACTTCCCTTTATCCTGTGTGAGTTAATTCTCAGACTTTGCTTTTTTTTTTTCTCTTAAGTTCTTTTATTTTTTAAGTACTCCTTACACCTGACATGGGGCTCAAACTCATCCCTGAGACCAAGAGTCGCATGCTCTTCTGACCAAGCCAGCCAGGTGCCCATCTCGGGCTTTCTTTACAAGAGTTCCTTCTTATGTTAACAACATTTTTTTTAATAATAAATTTATTTTTTATTGGTGTTCAATTTACCAACATACAGAATAACACCCAGTGCGCATCCCATCAGGTGCCCCCCTCAGTGCCCGCCACCCATTCGCCCCCACCCCCCGCCCTCCTCCCCTTCCACCACCCCTAGTTCGTTTCCCAGAGTTAGGAGTCTTTATGTTCTGTCTCCCTTTCTGATATTTCCCACACATTTCTTCTCCTTTCCCTTATATTCCCTTTCACTATTATTTATATTCCCCAAATGAATGAGAACATACAATAACAACATTTTCTGAATCAAAAATAAATTATGGGGCATGTCATTGACACATTAATGTTTGATGCGTAAATGAACCCACATATTCTTTGGAAACAACCCTGTTCTGGAAACATTCCACCACAAACATAACAGTTATTCCACTGAATTCATAGGTGTGGTTTGAGAAGCATACCAATCATCATAATAATGATAATTTGCAAGAGGGAGATAGTATGGCGTGGGAAGAAAATAAATCTGAAGTCAGTTCTGTTAGCTTTGTGACTGAGCTTATTGCTTCATCTCACTGAACTTCAGTTTCCTTGTCCGTAAAGTGTGGGTAGGTATGCCCTGTGCAGGACTCTGGTGGCACATACGGGAATGGTTTCCAGGACCAGGTACGAAACCCATACCCGGTGCTAATTCCCTTGGTGCTCACGGCACATTTTCCTGCGGAGTTCTCATCAGGGGTCACACTGGCGTATCAGGATCCAGGTAGCATTCTTAATTTGGAAAATTAGTTACGGTTCACCACAACCAGTCCCTGGATATTTTATTTACAAAGCAGAATAAAGTGTGAATCCATATTTTATTTTATTACTTTTTAAAAACGATTTTATGTATTTATTTGAGAGAGAGAGCACGAGCCCATCAGCCAGGGGGGTGGACATAGGGAGAGGAAGAGCACCACTGGCCTTGATCTTACAGCCCCAGAGACCATGACCTCAGCTTCCAACAAGAGTCAGATGCCCCACGGACTGAATCACCCAGGTGCCCCTGAATCCTTATTTTAAAAGGTCTTCTGTTTAAGTTGTCGTTATCCTTACATGTCCGCCTCCCCCCCCCCCAGAGAGCAGGTGGGGATGGCAGCAGGATTGCAAACCAATTGACAACTGAATGACTTCAAATTCTTTCTCCTTCCCTCTCTCCGCAGTGCCCTCCCCTGCTTCCCTCCTCTTCTTCTTCCTCAGCCTCCCCTTCTTAGTAGTGCATCGGGGACTCTGCAGGTGGACTCTTGTTATTGCCCTTCCGAGCTTGGCCGAGACGGGGTGGGGGTGGGGGGTGGGTAGGGTTGGGGGGGCCATGTCCTGTAGGGGCCTCCCACTGACGGCCAGCCGGTGCCCTTCTCTGTCAGAGCTTCCCCAGGTGAGAGAGGGGACATAGGCGATGGTGGAAGAGGCCTTGGAAGGGGCAGAGAGATGGTCACAGGACCGGGGCGGGGGGGGGGGGGGGTCCAGAGAGCCAGCACACACCTGCTCTTCCCTTTCTTGGTTAACACCACCTGCTGCCAGTGCTCCAGACCGCATTCACATCTTGCTGTTTTGGGTTTGTTTTTGTATTTTTTTAATCCCCAATTCTCATTTCTGTCACTCTCCTGATGTGCTTATGGATGACTCGTTCTATAAGTTCATTTGTAAAAGTGGCAAACATACATTACTCCTTTATTAGAATAGAATTTTTCTCAAAATAGTCCATATAATTATAAGAGAAATAGAATTATTTCGTTCTTCAATACTCAATATAATTACAAGTGGTGGTATGACATTCTAGGCTGCTTGCCGCTGACCACCTCGTACCCATTTGCCCACTCTTTGCTAACTTGGCTGTCCTTATGCGTGGAATGAACTCCACATTATTTTCCTAAATATTTGTCTCTATGCCAGCCTTGTTTTTTCTTCTTTTCCTCCTCCTCCTTCCTTTTTTTTTTTTTTTTTTTTTGTCAGACTGGGGTTTTTTGATGGCTGCCGGGTGGGAGTGCTATGGGTGGGCAATTGCTCAACTTCTCTCTACACTATGATTTTAAAAGCCATATTCATGACCTCACCAAAAAGCAGATGATTTTCTCTTCTCGTCGTCCATTGGTTCTCAAATGATGAGGCCTTGTTTTCCAGGCACTATTTTCCACCCCTCCAGCTACATCAGAAGTTTCACAATTAATGAAAATACTTTGCCTTAACATGTCTCTGTTTTTGTGTAGTGATTCAGAAAAGTGTGACTCTTACTGGAACTGTTGATGGTGCCCTGTGAAACTTGATCACTTCAAAATCTTATCCAAGTGCCATCTCTTTTGTGAAGTGACATTTGCTTCTCTTGAACAATTAATCACTTGAACCATTTCTACCTTTGTGTTGCACACAACGGGCGCATCTCTACCATACGCTGTGTGATGTCCTTATCTGTGCCTTCCACGTAGACTGTGATAGGTGTGAATGTTTTAAGCGCTTTTACTGCATACCGCCAGCTTGTCCTCTGAAAAGGTTTGTGCTAATGCACACACCATCCTCAGTATGAGTTCCATTTTTCCTCTATTCCAACAAATCCTGGATAGCATGATTTTTAAGATCTTTGCTAATTGAGTAGGTCAAAATTGGCATCTCATTATTATTTAAATTTATATCACATTGATTACTTTTGAGATGAAACATTGAACAATCTATTTTGTATAGTAGTGGTTATTTGCATTGTGAACTAAATTACATTTTAGTGATTTTTTTTTAAAGATTTTATTTATTCATTCATGAGAGAGACAGAGAGAGAGGCAGAGACACAGGCGGAGGGAGAAGCAGGCTCCATGCGGGGAGCCCGATGTGGGACTCATCCCGGGACCCCGGGGTCACGCCCTGAGCCGAAGGCAGACGCTCAACGGCTGAGCCACCCAAGTGCCCCTAAATTATATTTTAAGGTCGATGTAATTCTCTTATTTTATTATGGTGTGCCCCACCCACCCCAATCTCTTACCCCATCCTATTCAGCACTTCTGGGGATTATGGTGCTTACTTTGCAAAATACTGAGCTAATGGTAATCTGATTAAATTACCGCATGGGAAGAAACTATCAATGGCACATTTATTTTCCTGGAAGATCGTAGCACTGAATCGGTACTTCGTAATTATTTCTACCCAATCACACTACTTCTGAATTACACATCGCTACAAGTAAGTCCAATACAAATTTATTCCAGATGACTTGTCACTAATAAATCTGGAGAAAATTTGAAAAGTCCCTGGGAGTCAGTGGAAAATTACTTTTTATGGTAGTAAAATTTTACAATACGCTTTGCATATTTGTGTCAAAGAGTCTTATCAGGGAAGGAGGAAGGGGATCCAGAAAATGGTTAGGCTGATTGTGAACGTTGGGTTTCACGTGAATTTTAATAGTTCCGTCTTAATGACGACGACGATGATGATGAGACTAGCAACAATACAGCTAAGGCGCATTGAGTGTTTAAAAGGTGATGGGCATTATTCTAGAGGCTTTCCACATTTTAACAGATTTAGTCTTTATTACTCACTCCACCCTCCCCACCCTGCTCGGTTTCCTAGGAAGCTGAGGTTTGTAGACGCGGGCTTGCATGGCTGGCCATCTGGCCTTCAGCTGTCTGGACAGTGAAGCATGAGCAGGAGACGGGGAGGCCGCAAACGAGAGGCTGGAGGATGTTTCTTGGCCTCTCTCCTGCCAGGTTGAGGCCCTTGTGTGCACCCTCTACTAGAAGGTTCCCGTTTCCCGTGGCCTTCTGCGTGCAGCTACTCTCCGGGTGCTGGGAACTCGTCCTCTCTTTGTGGCCCCGTGATGATGGTATTCTCCCCACCTACAGCCAGTCCCCTTATTAAACGTCCACCGTTATCCTCCTGGGGTTCACTGTCTCCTTCCTGCCAGGATCCTGATTGATATACTTGATTGATAATTTATAGAACTCTCAGAAATAATCCTCCTCAGAATTTTGATGGCATCTCTTCTTTGCTTCAAGCTTCCAGTGTTGCTGTTGAGAAGTCTGACAATGTTTTGATTCCCGAATTTCTATCTTCCCATTCCCAGATACTTGTTAAATCTTCTCTTTGTCCCCAGTGTTCAGAAACTGCACAAAGTTGTATCTTTCCCTTTTTTAAAGAAATATTTTATTGAAGATTTCTTATTTTATTTTATTTATCTAACTTATTTTTAAAATACGTATTTATTCATGAGAGACAAGGAGAGGGAGGCAGGGACACAGGCAGAGGGAGAAGCAGGCTCCCTGCGGGGAGCCCGATGCAGGACTGGATCCCAGGACCCCGGGGTCACACCCTGAGCAGAAGGCCGATGCTCAACCACTGAGCCACCCAGGTGTTCCTAACTTATTTTTTAAGTAGGTTCCATACCCACTGTGGGGCATGAACTGATGACCCTGAAATCGAGCCTCACGCTCTACCAACTGACCCAGCCAAGGGCCCCTGCGTCTTTAATGAGAGACTTTCCCACCACTGTGTTGGACAGTGGGTTCTTAGAACCTGGAAGCGTATATATAGTCTTGTGTATTGTGAATTTTTCTTGATTATTTTGCTGATGATTTTCTCCTCTCTGTTTCCCAAGTTCTCTCTCTCTAGCGTTCATATTACTGTAGGTTAGATGTTGGAACTCCTGTCTCTGTCTCTGCCTGGCGGTCTCTCTCTCTCACACACACACACACACACACACACACACACACACACACACTGACTGCTTCATAAATAAAGAGAAAGAAACCATTCCCAGAGATAGTCATCCTTTTAGGGACTCTCCTAAAAGGAGAGTTGGAACTTCTTATTTTACCCTCCAGTTTTCTTGACCTTTTACATTTCTTTGTCTTTTTTGTTTGCTTTCTGAGAGATCTACCTCACTTTACCTTACAAAACTTCTACGGTTTTTCATTTCTATCATTTTTTTTAACTTCCCTTTTTTTCTTCTCCTGGAATAAACCATGTCAAAAGTAGGTGTTTCTATTCCATGAATATAATAGCTCCTTTGAACTGTATGAGGATATTGGTTATGTTGGATTTTGAAGTTTTCTTTTCTTTCTGTTTCTTCCAGGTTCCTTCTGTTCGTTTGTTTTCATCATTGTTTTTCACATCGAATATTTCCTCACTTTCTGGTAACCCTTGAGTGTTTGCTCATACTTAAGGATTGGAAGTAAAAACATAAATGGAAGCCCTGAGAGCCCCTGTGAGTTTTGCAGGTGATGACCTTCACTCTAGGCCGACCTGGCTGGGCTGTGTTGGGAAAGCCGTCAGTGTCAGTGTCTGTAGGTCTGAGCTCTTAGATCAGTTCTGTTTTCCAGATAAGAATCTTCCAGTGATTTGCTTGGCTGCCGCATCTGGCAACTGTATGGGGGAAGGAGGCCAGGGCCTCATCCTTCATCATGCAAATACCCACTTAGTGCTCCTGTCTTTAGTACGTCGCCTCCATTCTCTGTTATAACTGATTTTATCCTGTCCAGAGATCCTCTGTTCTGCCCCCTTCAAAGAAAACAAACAAAACACGGTCCAGTCTTCTGTAGGGGAAGTGGAAGAGCAGTGGCCACGCTGATCAGGGTTAGGGCCCGGATCTGGGAGTTATGGTGATTCCTCAACACTCTTTCAACCAATCCTCACGTTTTTACCACATTTACAAGTATATGGTACTATCAATTCCTGAGCTTTTTTTCTTTTTCTCTACAGTGTAGTGATTATGTCTCAGATTCCCTCACTTCTAGGGTAGGATTTAGCTCCCTTGTTCTGCTAAGGTGGTTGCCACTTTCATATCTGCTTCCTAGCTTCCAAAATCTTCATGTGATATAAAGATCTTTCAAAATACATCTATATAATGTCCTTTTAGAGAAATTTCAGGAGGGAGAGAATATTACAACACTTGTTAAATCCACCATCTTTACCTTTAAAGCTGCTTATCGGGACGCCTGGGGGGCTCAGGAGTTGGGTGTCTGCCTTCGGCCCAATAAATTTTTATTTATTTCTAAAGATTTTATTTTTATAGGCAGAGGGAGAAGCAGGCTCCATGCAGGGAGCCCGATGTGGGACTCGATCCCTGGACTACAGGATCACACCCTGAACAGATGTGTAACCACTGAGCCACCGATATGTCTCAAGATACATTTTTCTTACAGGGAAATGAGTAATCTTGTGAAAGAACAGGAGAGACCCAAGAACTCTGCTCTGATATCGCTGTTAAAGTACCATATCCGCAAGTTAAAAATGAGTCTGTAATTGGGCTGGATAATTTTGCCTTTGGCCATGGCCATCAAGCAAACTGGCATTTTGTTTTAGCACTCTCATCTACCATTTAAGTAATCTTCCACTTCATGTATCTCCAGAGGGGGATAGTGGCCACCTTGACCTTGTCAGATTCAGAGGACATACGACCTTGGGCCCTCCTATTGGACACCCTGTCCTGTACTTTGTCA